>NW_012155284.1:5611471-5634765 GCF_000956105.1 Propithecus coquereli
CTCTTCATCTGTCACCTGAATTATTACAAATGCTACCAAAATTGGTCTTCCTTACTGATGAAACCACAGCTCTGACCATGTCACTCCCCTATTTAAATTCCTATCTATGATCCCCTTGATGATGTCCACATTCTTTAGCCTGGCAAAGGAGACACCCCCAAGTCTGGCCCTCACCTTTCCTTTCTTCCATTTCTGACTCCTACATGTTTTCCACGCATGGCTGACACAGAATATTTGGATGGTGGTCCTCAGGTATTTCACCCCCTCAATGTTTGCTCATGTTGTTCCCTCTGCTTGGAACTTCCTCCTCCCTCCTCTCAGCTACTGTCTACACACCAAGTTAATCCTTATTTGTCCTTCAAGGTTACATTCAATCATCTAGACACTGCGTTATTTCCACACCAGGCTGTTTAGATGCTCTTCCTTCATGCTCCCATGGAACACTTCCTCTCTCAGACATTCCAGAACTGCAGGAGACACCAGTATGGCAGGCAGATTCCAACAGGATTCCCACCTCCTAGTATTCATGCCTTTGTATAAGCCCCTCATCTATAACCGTAATGGGCTACATAAGATTGTGACTACCATCTCACTTGATGCTACAAGACTGTCTCTCTTGCTACCTTTGATGAAACATGCTGCTACATTGGGAGGCCAATGTGGCAAGGATCTGAGGGTGGTCTCCAGCCAACAGCCAGCAAGGAACTGAATCCTACTAACAATAATGTAAATGAGCTTAGAAGATCTTCTCTACTCCAGCCTTCAGACGAGACCCAGCCCTAACCAACATCTTCACTGCAGCCTTATAGGACATCCTGAAGTAGAGGACCTGGATGAGCTGTGCCTGGACTGCTGACCCAGAGAAACTAGTAACAAACATGTATATTGAGCTCCTAAGTCTGTGGTGATGTGTTACACAGCAATAGGTAAATAACTGCTTGTGTGTTATCCCCCCACCCCAATATAAATATAGAATATTTTTATTCTAGAATATAAACTTCCCTAGGGAAGTGATCATCTTATTCATCTTTGTATCCCTAAGGTTAATGCAGGTGCCTGATGCTCCATTAGACCCTCAATAAATGCTTGTTGAACTGTTGTTGAACTGAACCAGTCTGTCCCAAAGTTTCTGCACATTTGACCCCAATCGTGCTTCCCCCTCCTAAACCGAGGCAGGTAACCAACTCTGCACATGCACAGGCACACATCCACTCTTTATATCCCTTTATTCCGTTCCCACCTGTACCTCACCTCCAAAATCTCCCTCTCAATCCAGTTCATATCTGCTCTCTCTCAGGTGCTTTTGCCTCTCCCAGTCTTTCCTTCCCTACCCCACCCCGAACTTCATCACACTATCTCACTCACTTACACACAACTTGTGAGCCAAGAAACTACCCTGAGCATTGCTAGTTAGTAAAGTTGTTGATACATCTGTGTAAGGAAAAAGAACAAGATCAGTACACAAATTACATTGAGCGTAACAAAGCACTTTAGGAAAATTACAGGTGAGTTATGTGATTCTATCACAAAAATAAAATCAGATTTTAGAAACACTCAAAAGAATATATATCCATGCATTCCACTTCTAAAGTAGAAAAAAAAAAATCCCTGATTCTAGGTCTTGATGATTAACGTCAAGGTAAGGCGTCAAGTTCTCATGAAGGCTCAAGGAAGGTTTTGACAACAATCAGTGATGCCGAGCCTCCTGTGGCATGCTGTGCATGCTGACAGGGTTAATGCCAGTGTAAACACATGGAACTTTAAGGTAAGTCGGAGGCAGAAGTAGGATGAAAAGGCAGTCACTATTCTTCCCAAACCCCTTTGCTGCTGCTAAGGGAGGAGTGTCCAATAGATTGAACAGTGTCCATTGAGAAGACCAACCTCTTCTAGAAAATCTGTCTCAGAAGCTCTCACACCTCCATGACAATGAAACTATAGGCCAGGTGTGGTGGCTCATGCCTGTAATCCTAGCACTCTAGGAGGCTGAGGCAGGAGTTCGAGACCAGCCTGAATAAGAGCAAGATCCCATCTCTACAAAAAATAGCAAACTTAGCCAGGTGTGGCTATAGTCCCAGCTACCTGGGAGGCTGAGGCAGGAGGGTCATTTGAGCCCAGGAGTTTGAGATTGCAGTGAGCTATTTTTTTTTTTACTTTATTTTTCTTCTTTTTTTTTCTTTTTATTTTAGCATATTATGGGGGTACAAATGTTTAGGTTACATATACTGTCTTTGTCCCACCCAAGTCAGAGCTTCAAGCACGTCCATCCCCCAGACGGTGTACACTGCACCCATTAGGTGTGAATATACCTATCCCCTCCTCCCCCCTGCCACCTGCCCAACACCTGACGAATGTTACTACTAAATGTGCACGTTTAAGTGTTGATCAGTTACTACCAATTTGATGGTGAGTACATGTGGTGCTTGTTTTTCCATTCTTGTGATTCTTTACTTAGTAGAATGGGCTCCAGCCCCATCTGGGATAATACAAAAGGTGCTAGATCACCACTGTTGCAGTGAGCTATGATACCACTGCACTCTAGCCAGGGTGACTCTGTCTAAAAAAAAAAGAAAAATGAAAATATAGCTGGGTTAAAAGTAGAAAAGAGTAGGTTTTACTCCAAGAGAACCCTCTGCTAGAGATCTTAATCTTGAACTAAAACTACTATTTTACAATTCCTAGAGAAGCAAAAGGCCCAGTGAAAGTCTCTATCTGATGGGCAGAAGTTAATGCTCTGGATAGGGAAATATGTCCTTTCTGGAAAACATTATGTCACTCTTGTACTCAAAAATTAGACTCCATAATATGAAAAGATAAAAGCACAGGGCCATTCCCATAGCAACACTTGTAATAGCAAAAAATACTGGAAATAATACAAAAAATTATCAATAGGAGACTGGCTACATAAACAATAGTATAGGCAGAAAATGGAGACTATGCAGCTATAAGAAGGAATGAGGAATATCTCTATGAACTATGATGGAATTGTCTCCACGATATGTTGTTAAGTGAAAAAAGGAAAACACAGAAAATTTATTTAGTAAACTACTATGTATCTAAGATATTGAAGATATAAACAAATGTTCATGTGTATTCAGAACAACAGTATGAAAACCATAAAATTTAAACCTATAGGATAGAAGGCACAGAATGTAAGAGACAGGGATAAAATCTAAACTTCTCTGAATATACCATGTTTAATATATTATATTTTACTTTGAAACATGTAAATAATCTACATTATTATAACATAAAATTAAACTTTATAGAAGATTAAATCAAAAGTAAAATGAAACAAATACTAACTGTATTGAGTTAATTACTAACTGTACCATTATTATCAGAACAGCCATATCAAAAGGAACTAATTCAAATTACTTAAAAACACATTAATTTTCCTGGGATATATCCTAACATTTTCTACTGGAAAAAATTGAATTTTTTTCAATAATTGTGTTGGATGTAGCGTTGATCATTGTTATTCTGAGACATTTGCGTGTGTACACGTGTGTGTGTTTTGTGGGACAGAACAAATGAGAAATTATCATGTTGTTACACACCAGGATTTATGTCATGGGAAAGAGGAAATATAAATGTAAGACTGATGAGGTTAAAGAAAAGCCCTGTAGTCCTAAATCAGAACTGGACATAAAAGTATAAACTCATGGTACATTTTTATCTTTCAGAAGTATTTATTTCCTGGCTATGTCCACTTTAAAAGCCCAGAAACAATGACTAGTCCATTAGCAATGAATACTCCAGATGATGCCTCTAAATACCATTTTTCAATAAAAAGAATTAGGTTCCTGGGAGAAAAGACTGAGTCTAGATTAGGGACAAGGAATGAACATAATGAGCCTGGAACATTTTGTCAAACCCAAAGCAAGAAATCTATCAAATACTACTGGGAGCACTATGAAAAGGACATGGGAAGACAACACGGCTCCTGCCAGTAGGCAAAGATGGGACAACCGAGTATCAGTAAGGACAATAACTGCAACGGACTAGGACACAGCTAATATTTACGAAGTGATAAGTTTATAACAATACTGAAAACACCATTGGAGGATGCTAGAAAACCAATTCATTATTTGGAAAACTAGTAGAGAAGAATCAAACATTTGCCCTGCCTTTCCCATGTGAACTTTACTCAGGAAAACCAACTATTTGGTAGAAGGAAGATTCTCTTTATAGAAGCATTCCAGAAGTATTGCAGAAAGAACGATAGCTTTTGCAACTGCTCAGGAATTAAGGGATCTAATCAATGATCACCGTCAGCGGCTGCTAACATCACAAAAAGAGAGACAACCAGACATCGGGTGCCTCCTGATGGAGGCGTTTAACACTACCTAGAAAGTAGTCTTCCCAAAAAGAAAGAAAGAAGTAAACTTGAATCCTATCAAGCCTCTAGATCTAACTACCAATATACAGAGAATGCAGGGCCAGAAGAATGTGGTTAATGATACCACAGGAATGTAATCAGCAATATCCAGACTGTGGGAAACTCTGCTGGACAAATGACCCAGTTTCTTCAACAAACAAATTGTAAGGGGGAAAGAAAGAGAGGAAGAGGAACCAGCCGATTAAAAGATTCTTAAGAAACATATCAACTGATTGCAATGGGTGGATCTTATTCAAAAGATGATTCAAACAAAAAAATTGTCAATGAAAACATTTATGAGATAATTAGGGAAATTGGAATACTGTCTTGGTATTTGGTAATATTAAGAAATTATTTTAATTCAGGGGTATGCTAATAGTGTTACGGTTGTATGTTTTAAACAGTCCTTATCTTTTAAAGTTACAGGCTGAAATAGTTACAGCTGAAATAATAGGATGTTTTAGATTTGCTTTAAAATAATCCCAGAGTAGAGGGGGAGAGTGGGTGGTATAAATAAAAGAGTGATCTTAATTCTTAATTTTGTAACTGTTGAAGCTAGGAGATGTATGAAGTTTCATTATACTGTTCTCTTTACTTCTGTATACCTTTGAACTTTTCCATAATAAAAAATGTTTAAAAGACTAGCCTTCAAAAATTGGCTTACATACTGTTACCGATAAAAAGCAATACTTAAGGTTCAAAGCTAACAATGGTAAATATATTAATTATATCCTCACAGAAACTCCATGATAGAATTTCTACTATTCCCCTTAGATAGAGGACGAAATTGAAAATTAAAGAAGTCACACAACTAAGTAGCTGGTATACATGAGATTATAACCTAGTTCTCTGACTTCAGATCCCTAGCATCCAAAAAACAAAAACCACTTAGCATATATTAAGAAGAGAGATACGAGTGTGGAGAACTGTTTACAAAGGTGTTGGAAGGTATGGAAGAGCAAAAGGAAGACAAAGGTGGAGCTGGAGAAACTAAATGGTGCCATCCCCTTTCAGGTAGCACCACCGTCACTTAGCAAGAGCCACTGTCCCTGCCTCTTCCTTTCTCCCACATTCCGACTTCCTGCCAGTAACTCCTACCTGCACAATCTAAGAGGAGACCATCTGGCAAAGGAATCTGGAAGATGCACTTTGTAGACTTCTAGCCCCATATAATACAAAGGAAAATATGGAAAAGCAAAAACGGAGCTGAGAACCAAGAGACAAACAACCAACACAACCACTGTGCTAGACTGGTCAAGTTACAATGTCAAATTGTAACTGCTTGACTTATAACCCTGATGTGAAGTTTCCCTTTCTTCTTGCCTTCTTCCATCATGGTAGCTACTTGTGTGGCCATTTTGCACTTAAAATGTGGCTAGTCCACACTGAGATGCATTGTAATTATAAAATATATTCCAAAATATTTCCAGACTTCAAAAGTTTAGCTCCAAAAAAAAAAAAAATAGAAAACTTAAGAGACATATTGACCAGTTGCAATGAGTGGATTTACTGTTTGAATACCAACAAATAATAAAAGAATAATAAGGCAATTAGAAACATGTGATTGATATTAAGTAGCCATTAAGTTTTTGGTGCATAATGGTTTGGGGACTGTTATTTTTTTTTTTAAAGAGAGTTATAATTAAAAGATACATACTGAAATATTTGTAGATGAAACAGAAAATTAGTGTCTCAAAGAAACTAGACATGCCCCTTTTTACCTGGAGGTAAAATAGCACAATGAAAATAGGACAGTTTAGCAGATGCACCTCTGGATTCCCAGCTGTGCAATCTTGGTCAAGCCACTTGAACTCCCTATGCCTCAGCTTCTACCCCAGCAACGTGAGGTTAACAACACCCCCTGAGCCCCTCACCACCTCAGAGCACAAGGATCGCTAAAGATAACTATTCCCCAAAGGAACTTCACAAGTTCACCCTCATCTGCTTCATCACCCTCTAATTAAACCTGCTTCTCTCAAAGGACATGCATACCAAAAAAAACTCACTAATTCTAATTCAATTTTACGTTTCTTTCACAGCAACATTGTTTCAACACTGTAAATATATTCCAAACACATAATGGGTTAAAAACTTTTTTGGGCTAACCTAGAAACCTAAATGCCACACATACCATTGTTTCTGTATAGAAATCCTTTCCCAATACCAAACTAGGTATCTTACAAACTATTTTTGGTCAAATAGTCTACTATGAAAGTGAGTGCTGCCTTTTATGTTAATCCAAAGCATTTCCTGATTGTTCTTTAGGATTCAAAGTACTCACCTTTGATACCCAGTAGAGGTTCTGGCCTTTTGCCCCACTTCCTTCGGTCTTTCTTGAAAATCTCAACAAAGGGGAGGAGAGAGTAAGTGCAAAACTCCCCTCTACCATGGCCCTTAGGGAGGTCAGGCTAACTGGACCACACTTCCTGCCCTCACCACTTCTTCAAAGGGATGGAGACTGCAGTGAGAGTCAGGCTTGTCGAGAGACCTCAGGGTCCTAGCAAGCCAGATCACTGCAGAGAAAGGCACTGGATGTTGGGGAGCTTACCCTGGGCTCTATGTGTGGCTAAGTAGATGGGCAGCGCAGCAACCACAAGGACAGGAGAGCCTGTCAGGCTCCAGTGGGGGAGGGGTCATGGATCTGGCTTTCCAGACTCAGCCTTATAGATTAGGTAGGAGGAGAGCAGGAAGCCTATTGCAAAACTTGTCTGCCTAAGCCTTCTGTCCCAGCAACACTTCTCAGAGCAGAGGGGTGGTGTGTGAGTGAGTGTGCGTGTGTCCAAGAATGTACATGGTAGACTCTAGGATGAAAGGTGGTATCAACCAAGTGCTTCCTCGGCCATTGACTAAGCTGATCCTTTGCTCTGTTCAGGCTTTATTTGGCCATCATTCTTTTGATTATCACGCTCTCTTATTTGTGGGAGAAGAGAGATTTCCAGTTCCAACTAAGGCTCAGCTCAAAACACTATTGGTGGTAGCTTTTGCTTTCCTTACAGTTATCCAGTTTCTTGGCTGAGAACAGTGACCAGTTTTTAAGCTGAAAATGAAAATGTCCCATATGGCCCAAAGACAACCAGTGGGTGAGGTCTCGGATGCTGGGTCACCATTGGCCTTCATAAATGTATTTTCTCTCCATGTGGCCATTGCTCTTGCTTGAAGCTCCCTCAGCAGGAACCCTGCAGCAGACAAAAGCCTGACCTATCCTGAACTCCTGTCATCACCTTCCAGTTGCAGAACATTAATGGTATTTATGGTTTTGATGTCAAAAAACAGCACCTTCTTTTTTCATGTTACCCTGTGTCATAGGTTGCTTTAAAAATCTGTTTTCCTATAAGAGTTTCCAAAATTCAGGGTCTTCTCTCAGTTTTATGACTCACACAGGCAACTAAGTTCCCGGAACTAATCATTAGCGAGAAAACAGGTTTTAGATTTACATTGTATCATTTTCCCAACAATACACTACACCTGACAGCACCCAAAATGCTGTCAGCACCCAGCAATACAGAAACCAACAGAGGTCAAGCAAAATGGTTCTAAGCACGATTACAGACCCAGGCTTCAGATTACAGGTTTACACCAAGAAGAATTCCATATGGAACCACCCCAAGATAACAACATGGCCTGGACCTTTAAATTCTGCTTAATGCAGGCCCAACAGTCATGGAACCCAAACCCCAACTTCGGCCTTGGACTGGCAAGATTCCACCGTGTCGTCTCCTTTGAAAATCCAATTCAATTGCCATGTCTGTGGCAGAAGCATTCAAAGCTTCAGGATAATACATCCCTATACAAATCCAGGTAGTCACCTATGTTGGCCCAATCAACCTACTTGAAAGTACGGGATACACTTCCAATAAAAAGCAATTACATGTGTCAAAACTATCTAAATCTAAATAACCAAAATCTCATTTTAATTACCAAAATTGTAATAATAGTAATAATAAGAGCAGCTAATATTTGTACAGTACCTACAAAGTGCTAAGTACTGTGTTCAGCGTTGTGCCAAAGCTTCTCAAAGTTTGTATGCATTTTATATTTTCCACTCACCTCAAAACAGCACTCCAGTTTAAGCTGATGGAAGGGCTACCTGGTGGATTCATAGGTGGAAAGAAACCTCACTCCCCAGGCCCCAAGACCCTCAGGCCCCCAGGCCCCCAGGCTCCCAGCGACCTCTCTTGCCCTCCACCTGATTCCCACTTCTCTGCCCTAAATAACTGCAGTTCCAGGACCAGCTACACCTGGGCCTCCAGGCTGTGTGTCCACAGGTGTGAGTCAAGCACTTAAGGGTGGGATCCTGTGGTGAGAGGCAATCAAACTCAGCGGTTAAGAACCTTGCAGTTAAATTCAATCTTGCCTTCAAATTTCAGCCCTCACCTTGAGCAATTTATCCCACCTCTTGCAGCCTCATTTTCCTCATTTTCAAAATGAAAACAGTAATTTGTAGTTCATAGTTGGTTAGGTGAAGAAATGTAGATTAAGTGAAACAATGTATATCAAACGCTCAGCAAATAGCAAGGACTTAAATAATAGCTAATATTATTATATCTACCCTGTTTACTTTGTTGCAAAATGTACAAAGCATGCATGAAAACTTGAATTGCCTTGGAAACAAGAGACAACCATGAAATACTCTTTCTTTCACTGATGGATTATCCAAAAGTAAAACAGTTTCCTGATTTTTATTATAGTAAGCTTCTTAAAGCAAATTTTCAGCAGAGTAGGATAATTCTACTTCAGGAACTGTTTTTCTGTGGATATCCCTAAGGAAGCAGAAAGGAGGAGGTGAAAGAAGTCAATAGTAAAAAGTAAAGCATGTGAATTCCATATAAAGGCTGGCTTTTATCTACCAATGGAAGAAAGAAAACGGGGAAGGGGCCATGAAAAACCACTTCTAAACTAATATACTACAACTTGTTAGAAAGCAGTGTCTTCTTTTAAAACACAGTAACTACCAAGACTTCCACTGTAAGATAAAGGTAACACCTATCTTTAAGAATGAACTCCTAGACACATTTTAATATTTTAAAATACGTACTAAATATACATATGCTTTATTGAAAACATAAGCTTATGAACATATAGTAAAATTCATTTATTTTTAAACTTTTTGAGCCTGTGGAGAGAAACTTTAGAGATCAGGAAAGTACAAACTGAGAAAAAATGGAATAAACTGATAAGGCTGGACCCCAGCCTCTTAACGGGAATAGTGCTTTCTCTCCCTGACCCAACCCTGGGCTTTGAGTTCAGGATGAGGAGGAGGGCAGAGGGCAAGGGGCAGAGGAAACCATAGAAACATGTCTCAGCAGAGTCGGGGGGAGAGTGAACTGAAGAGGAGGATATGTTTACGGCAGTAACTTAGAGGTCTCCAACCAAGATAATTGGACATATTTTAATGTCATCAGTCATTAAACAGGAAATGTAAACAATGAATTAAGTGGCCATTTTTTAAAATGCCATTATTTTAGACAATCATCAAAACTGTCCTTCTCAATTTGAGTTTATCTATACCAAGGTGGCTCTAACGAAGTTGAACATCTCTGAACATTTGTCACAGAGAACCTTTGGGATATGTTCAGGATATTTCCCATTTGCCCCTCCAGACCAACTCTCTACTCTGCCTATACCCTGAAAACCCCAATCAACAGGCTCCTTTTCCCTTTAGTTTCCTGATGTGTTTGGCCAAAGAGAGGTACAGGCAGGAGATGGACAACAGGGGGATGCTGGTGTGGAGAATTTACTCTCCTGGCACCTCCCAGCCCATTCCTCCTTAAGGCCACAGCTTCTGAGGGCTTCCCTGTCCTATAGGTTGGTTTCTCGGGTTCCCAGAACCATTCCCTCCCCTTGATTCTTCTAGGGTGGTAACAGCTCCCTCTTTTTCTAGTCTTAGGGTGCCTCAGCATCACTTGCTGGCTTTCCTTCATTCCACCAACACAGCTGAAACAGTCCCTTCCTTAAATTAATTTCAGTTCACTTCTGGATGTGCCACCTGTTTCCTGCCCAGACTCTGTCTGGTCAGGATACATAGAAGGCCTGGTTGGTTGGTCTTGCCTTGTATGGTACATGGTTTACTGGGTTACCTACAGCCCTCTCAAGCGTCACCGCCACCTCCTGTGGCCCTAAGCTTTTTACACTCAGCAAGGAGCCCCAAAGAGAACAGAAAGTGAATAGCTTCTATTTCCCAATCAAAAGTTGCAACCTGGTTCAACAATTGTCACATTTGCTGAACCCTAAAATTCTAGATTTTACTGGCCCACCTCACCCCAAAGTTCTCACCTTCTCCTTCCCAATTTTGCTGGTTTTCCAGACTCTGGACTCTGTCTTCCCACTTGCTTCTATGGGGCCCACTCCCTCCTTCCTATTTTGATTCCTGGCCTTCACCCAACACCAGGGAACTGCCCTGCCCTCACCAGAACACCCTGTCCTGCTGCAGCCCAGGCCCAGTCACCAGGGTGGGACTGCAGTAGAAACCATATCATCTCTGCAAAGCTAGTGGCATGCACTATGTTACTTTCTGGCTTATGGAATTATTTCACAGAGTCAAAAAGAAGAATTACCTGATAGTCCTTAAAAATTAGTGTAACTACTGAAGAAAGAAGTACAAATTAGGAAAATGCACTTAACTTGCTCTAATTTACATGTTGGGAGAAGGAAGAGAGATAAAATTGTAATAAAATGTGCAATGGCAGAAGATAAAGTTGGGTTTTGCCAAGTCAACCTGCAGGACTCACTTGAGCTTACTAAACTTCATGTTCCATTTTAAAATTAGAAATGATGGTGAAAGGACTAGCAAGAATTCCAATAGCTGAGAACAGAATATGTACCTATATCACGTGACATCCAACCCTGTTTTGGGCTCCTCCCTTGCCTTACAGTTTCCCTATCATGCAAGACATAAACCCACCAGGGCAGAGGCAGGTGAGGGATTATGATGGCAAAGCAAAACACTGGCATCTGTGCAAACCCAAAAGGCTCCTATGGAGACGTGAACCTCAAGAAACCAGAGTTGGCTACATGGTCCAGCACTCTCTCCACTTACAGACTTTCCAGCCAGCCTTGGAGGTTCAGAGTTTGTCCTCATTAATGAAGACGGCAGGTTTCCTGCACAAAAGTAAACTAATATGAAGGCAGGGCTATGACTAGTACCCCAAATACAGGCAACATGGTACTACACACTCTGGTAGAGGTGGCCCCACCTAATTCATCTGGTCAACAGATAATTTAATTAATTTAAAAGCAGTGATTCTCAAAGTGTGATCCCTGGATCAGCAACACTTGCATCTTCTTGGAAGCCTGCTAGAAATTCAAATTCTTAGGCTCCACCCAAGACCTACTGAATCAGAAACTCCAGGAGTGGGGCCCAGAAATCTGTATTTTAATAAGTTCACTGGGTAATTCTGATGCACACTAAAGTTTGACTTAGAAACTCAGAGACACTGACTTAGAAAACAAACAAACATGACTTTTCCCAAAATAGTTCTATCCCTCCCTCCAATAAAATCTCATTATTATTTGCCATAAGGTCAGAAAAATATCTATTTTCCTTTTACATATAGTTGACTCAGGATTATCCTCACTGATTCTAGAATGTCATAGAACGTATAATACAGAAGTCATAATAACTGTTTTAAGCACAGTCTCTTATAAGACATTTGCCCTCCTCATTAGGCTTTGCTCACTAAATTTCACAGATATTCCCTGAACCCCTAGCACCTACAACAGAGTCTGGCACAAATGCTAACTGAATGAATGAATGAATGAATGAGCCCAATGTATGGAGGGAAAGGAGGGAGCTGGCGATGCTGCCTATCAGTGCAAAGTCACTGGGAAGCTAACAACTTCCTGTGCCTGATCCACAAAATAGTTAATCTACACAGAGGTCACAGTGAGTTGACAGTATTGTCGATAAAGACTCTTTTCTACAACTGGCTGCCTGGTCCTGGACACTCCCAAGCAGAAACAGCTGGTATGAGAAAAGACTTGTAAGAATCCCAGGTTCTTCATCTCCTCTGAGAATTTCTGAACAAGAACTACAAAACTGGCACAATATCAAGAGTGAGCATCCTGTAGGATTCTCCTGTTGGAGTACTATTTTTAAAAAGGCAAGCGAGAGGGAGAGAAATTGCTAGGAAGTTGCATTTTTACAGCAATTGGGAGGCGAATCTAACTTCTTACCAGAAATGAAAACCCATGTGATCATTGTACTGCACATGAATTATTAATGTTTATAATCCTTTTCTTCGTAAATTAGGTATTCAGGAAGGTTCCTGTTGACATCATGTTTGACATCATAATGCTTCATCATTCTAAAAGCTTAATGAGATGAATTATTGCTAGAAAAGACAAAAAGATCAAGCAAACATTTCTGCACTCTGGGGAATACCAGAAGCCAAGCAGATAATGAGGATATGGTTTATAATTGATGTAAAAAGTGGAGGGGGACTATTGCAACCCATCACTGCTGGAATCAGAACCAAATGGCAAAGATTTTACTTTTCCACCTGAGCATTTTGGAGAGGGGTGGGAGCCACATGGCTAGCAAATATCTCAAACTCTTAAGAAAAAAGAATTCTTATTCTAAAAATAAATGAAAGTAAAGTTTCTCTAAAGTTATCTCATCCACAAAAGGGTACAGAACATGTGAACTTTAAGACTGAAAAAGATAATATAACAGTGTATCACACAGCCTAAAAGGATACTACTATTCAATATATTAGGGCAATTCTGTGACAATAATTCTATACGGTTTGTATAAATAACTCTGGTCTCAAATTTAATTTCAAATTTATAGTTTCTAAGATCCACACAATGCAAAGTAGTGTTGAATTACTGAACTAGCAGTTTCATTTCCAACATTCTTAGTAACAGGTTGGAATGAACTGAGCTTTTACTTGCCAATCTTGTTGATAAAGCAAAATGAGTTCAATTCCTACCCAGGTCAAGCCTCGTAACACTTAAGCTGAGCAGCAATGAGATTTATACAAGTTTATCCTAGCTGGTAATAATTGGAACTCATTCTCCCTCCAGTTTTTACTCCATTTGGTCTCTAAGTAGCCTCTTGAGGGAAGTATTAAAACACAGAGAATGGGTTCATTCATTATTCTTTCTTTCACTGAACAAACATGGAATAGCTATAGTTGCCAGGTACTAAACTGAGGTTCTTGTTACCCTGAGGGGCAAAAAATACACAATTTCTCTTGAGCAACCAAAAAAAGTGTCACGGAGTTCATGAGCTGTCATCATTCCGAACTCCTGCTTCAGGTCTTCAACAATAAGGCAAAAGGATCCTCTTTATCGACAACATCCCAAATTAATGATTTCACCAAAAGTAACATTTGAATCCCCTAAAATTCCTCCTAAAGCTAACTTTATGTGAACGGGAGGGGGAAGGAAGTTGACAAAAGCCAGGGTAGTGCTCAGCTCCTGCCTCTGTCATAAATGGTAACTGCCATGAATCCAGATCTCTAGTCTTTGGATATTTTTTGCTATCATCACACTGTTAACACTCAATAGTTAAAAGAGAAAGCTTATTCCTGGCACATAGTAGGTACTCAATAAATGGTATTTTTTATTGTGGTGATTGATTATTACCAGAGAAACACTACATCTACAAATAAACAGTCAAGTTTCATGTTAGAAAATCAGATGCTGTTAAAAAAAAAAAAAAAATCAAGTGCTTTTGGACTTCTAGATTGAAGCCAGAACATGCTATTTTCTTCACCTTGCTCCTCCAACATGGGCTGCCTTCAGCCAAAGACCAAGTTTTTACCTATTAAACATACAATTGTGGCTTTGCCAAAGAATCAGTGGAATGGTTCTTGGTAATCTACTGACCATGTAAACGCTGCAATTCTATCTAACGGTAAGAGTCATAGAAATGTATTTTTCCCTCTACACAATGGGATGTGTCACTGTCATTCTGTTTGCTGTAAGGAAGAAAGGCCCAGTGCTCAGATTTACACAATGAAAAGCCTCTTAGATTTAACCGCACCTTGAGAACATACAGGAGGGCTGTATTAAAACAGTCATTTTTCTCTGTCATTAAGAAATATCTAGTGGCTGCTTTAACCATTTAAACAATTTTTTTCCCACTTTCTCAAAATTCCACTTTCCTGAAAGATCAGATGGTATGTGCTGAATCTTCATCTTCGGTCAGCTGCACTGCACTGAAAACCACGTAGCTCTGCTGACACTCCAAACTCGTGGCCCCGTTCTCTCAATTATGTCAGGACGCAGCCAACCCAGAGAAACGTTAAAGTGACAAACAACAGGTTCTCCTCTGCTCCTTTCCTACATCTCTTCTCAAAACACAGACACAATGTTTCATTCACAAATCCCTGCCGCTCGCTCTCCAGCCTGCCTGGTTTTCCCAGGTAAAAATCTGAATATGGGGCACTATTTATCCTGGTACTGCGTCTGCACCAGTCACCTACAAGGCACACAAATCCAGCGCAGCGCTCAGATTTCATTCAATAGGACTCGCCACCACCGAATGCTCCCAATGATACCCTCCCCTCCTCTGGCATAAACGAGCATTCCTCCCCTCAAGGAGGAACAGGCCAGCCCACCTGCTTCCCTCTGCGCTCCCTTCTCCACCCCGTCCCCCAGGACCAGCTAAGGACGCTCCCAGGACCCCTCCAGGGGTTTTACTACCCACATGTCCAGGGCCCTCATCACCCCTACAAATCAAAAGTAAACTCCTTAGTGATAACCTCTCCAAACCAACCGCGTCACGGCCACTCCGTCGGAGCCCCCAACCCGTGCGAGCCCCGCCCGGACGGGGCGGGCGGCCCCCGCCAGCCTGCGCAAGGCTCCTGGCATTTACCTTGACGCTGGTGTAGCTGGTCTGGGTCTCGGCCTCCGCGCTGCTGCAGCAGTGGCGCCTCCGGCCCCTGCAGGTGGTCGCGGCGGGGGCTGCGGAGCCCGAGCTGCTGCTGCTGCCCAGCTCGCCCCGAGCCCTGCGGACGCGGGCGGCGCTGGGGGGTCCAGACGCGCGGCTCGGGGTGATGGCGTCGGCGGCGTCGGTCTGGACGAAGAGGCCGTGCAGGGGCGCCGCGGGGCCCTGCGACACGCTGGTGGTCTGGCGGGGCGAGTTGGACTCGTCCGAGTCTCGGCAGTAGATCACGCCGCTCTGCGAGACATGGATGCTGGGGGCGCAGCCCATCCCTCGGCCGGGCTCCCTCGCGCGCCCGCCCGCGCCCGCGGCCGCCGGGACCCAGCGCACCCGCTGCCACCTGCAGTGAGGGGGCGGGCGCGGTGGCGCCCGGACCGCGCGCCCCCCGGCCTGTCTGGCCGCCGCTCCGTCGGGATCGCCGCGGTGCCCCCAGCCGAGCCTCCGGGGGCCGCGCGCGTCACCCCAACTTTCCCTTTTGGGCCATCTTCCTCCCCGAGCGGGGGAGCGCGCACACACAGCGCCCCGCGCGCACCGGCGGCCGCCACCCTCCCCGCCGCGGCGCCCCAAACACGCTCCCCGCGCCTCCGCCTTCCCCTCCTCCCGCGGCTCGGCCCCCGCCGCCGCCCAGCTCCACCTCGCCGGGCTCCCGCGCCCGCGGCCCCGGGCCAGGGCGCCCTCCCGCCCGCCTGCCTGCGCCTTCTTTTCCCACTTCCAGTCTGCGCCCCTGCCGCCCTCGCCCCCACCCTCCTTCCTCCCCAGGTGCCCCCGCTCCGCAGCCGCCGCCGCTCGGGCCCCGCTGCGCCCCTCAGCCCCGCCCGCCGCTCCCCGAGCTCTCCCGCCTGGGCAGAGCGTGCCCGCGGCTCGGCTCCGCCACCCGGCCCCTGTGCGCGGCAGCCGGCACCACGCCTCGGCGCCCTGCCCGCGCTCCTCCTCCGCTGTCCCGAGGCCTCGTCCCTTCTGCACTCTACCCGACGTCGCCCCCCGGCGCCCCAGCCCCTCTTCCCCTGCGGCCACACACCCCGGGCCAGGCCCTGAGGGCTGTGTAGCCTGAGCAGCACCTCAATAAGCCTCTCGCTTTCCACGAGATTTTCATACATCCCTGAGCTAAACACCAGGATGCCCCTCCCGAAATTGCAGGGACCCTATAGCCCAGGCCCACCTATGGCATTTGCTCGCCTCTCAACACACTCAGCGAAAGACCTTATGCTTCCGTAGGACAGTCCTCTCCCTGCAGCTGCACCCCACCTCCTCTGAAGGCTGAGCCAGATAGTGACCCAGTCTTCAGAAGCCCATTCCATGTCTACTCATCATTTGGAAGTTCATGCCAAGGATGGGAGTTCCTGCAGCAAATGAACCTTTAAACACGCAAATTCCCCTAAGAGCCAAGGAAAGAACAAAAAGAAGCTGCCTGCATGGTTCTTGGCTTTCTCTCCCAGAGTTTTCACCTCTTCCTTGAGTGCCACTAGATTTTCACCCTGGCTTCTAGCCCGCCAGCCTCCCGTTGCCCACTGCTGTTCCTCACACTCTGGGCTGGGCAGTCAAAAATGCCTTCCCTCGCTCCGCTTAGTGAGGGGTACAGGCACTAAGCTGCACTAGGGAAGAATGAGAATGTCTTTAGAAGCAAAACTGCTGTCCATCCCTCCCCCGCTGTGAAATCTGGGTTACAGGTGTAAGGCACCACTGCCCATTTAGTCATTGGTTCCCTCAGTCATTCCTGCCCACTGCCACATGGCACAGGGAGATAGAGATGGCATAAGAAAGGACTTTATCTACAGTTGCTTATGAGCAAGGGCAAAAGCACTGCCTTAACGCAAAGCACAAAGAAGTATCCAATTTTAAATAATTTCTTTCATTTTTCTCTTCCTTTCTTTCCTCGCACCGTCAACTCTTGGCATGACTGGATGAAGACTTCAAATGATGGCTTCTAACCTTCATAGAGTAGCAAAGTGTCACCCCCAACCCCACACTCAGATATAAAGAGCTAATCTAACCTTATTCTACCTTTGCTTTTCTTCTCAGTTTAGCGCACGCTCTCTTGTTCTCTCTCTCTCTCATAATACGAAAAGTCCATCTCCAGCTAATCTCGAAAAAGTCTATGTTATATTTTCTAATGGGCAGTCAAATTGCTCATAAAATTTCTGCACAGGTTGGCTTCCCCAAGAAGCAGATTCTGGGATGGTGTTTAGCAGGCAGAAGAAGGTTTATTAGAAAGTGTTCTTGTGATCAATGTTTGTGGAACGAAAGAAGGGGAGGGAAGAAGGTTTGAGCAAAGGAAGAAATTGACCTTGCCTCAGGCACCCCTGCAGGGAGGATCTAAAGCTGGGATGATGTTTCGGGGTTGTCCTGGAGCTGGGAGGATGGGCCTTAATACCCCCACAGAGATAAGCCATTACATGCAGTCCACCTCAGTAGCCCTGGGCTAGGTGGCTCTCTGCAGCTGAGGCCCTTCCCTTAGGGGAGGACAGCTAAGCCAAGGGCTTTCTGGCAACACGGCCAGCAGCTCAAGGACTCTTTCTTTCCTGGCATCAGAGCCTCCACTGGAGTTCCCTTCCAACTGCTGGGGGCCGTGCTTCCTTGCCCCATCCATGCCTATAAGAGCGCCACATTAAATGGACAAGACTGAGATATGGGGACATTCGTTCATTTAAAGCTAAGCCCACTAGCTACCATCTGCTCTGCTTCCAAGGGACCATTTAGGACCTGGGCAAACATCAGTTAAATTACATCAGTTAAAAGCACTAGTCCCCATACCAACCCCTGATGTAATGTTCAAGTCGGGATTTACTCACTCCTAAAGCTTATCTATGATTCTCTCATACACACCCATTTCAGTCATTATCCTTCATTATCTTTCACTCTCAACATACTGAAATTTGGAGCCATGTTAATCCTCATGCCACATGTCTACTATTTCAGAGTAGTCTCTAGGAATGTGATGAAACTACTCAGAGAAGAGAAAAGCACTCCACTCACTGCAGCTTTAGAAGGCAAGAAGACTATGAAAAAACAGAAACATAACCAGTCTTCTAGTAGAGAACATTAGGAGCTGAATCATGAAGGTACGAGTCACCCAGAAACAAATTTAAGTTGAAATTTCTACATTAAAAAAAATAATAATAACTATGCCTCGAACGAATAGATGACCTCAAGGTAGCTAGTGAACAGGACAGGGCTGCTTTAGTAGGTTAATAGGACATTTCATATTAGGACCAGTGCCTTTCACTGAATGCAACTCCTTCCCAGGAATAGAAGATAGAAGGGGAAATGCACTAGATACACAATTTTCTTCCCATGCCCAAAGCAGCCAATAGCACAGACACATCCTCCACTGCCAATTGTGGCTTAGTGAAAGGAAAAAATAGTGTATTCCTATGATCTTCACCGAGTATTCTCAGTGGGAATGTGCAACCTGCCTCCACTGCTGGAACAGATCTGGTTGCTGAAACTTGCAGAAGTGTGCAAGGGAAGGAAAAATAATTTCACTGAAATCGTTTCCACAGCTTAGTTCTGAGGCCTGAGTTCTTGCCCATGTAAGTGATTTCTGAACCAATTCCCGTTCACTACTTCAGTGTAACCCAGGGTGACAGCAAAGCCTACAAGCTCAGGCACTGCAGATAAAACTCAGGCCCAAGTTACAGAATAAGGGCAGGAAAACCAATGTTATAAAAAAAAAAATTTAGCAACAGAAAATGTCCAAGAAATCAAAAGAAAGCAAACTAAATCAGAAACATATTAAAAAAAAACTAAACCTCAGATATGCCCAGGGTCACCTGAATGGCTTATACGTTTTCTAATAGATTAAATAAGAGCTTACTTTAAAGTTATGACCCAGAGGCATGGCAAGATCCTGAAAAATTAAGGTTCCTTCCAATTTTAAGATGGTATGGCTCTTACAGATTGCCTCTAAAGAAGCAGAAAATGTGATTAATACATTTTGAATGATTCTTAACTGTAAAGGTTAAAATAATAGCAGCTATCTGATTGATTTTTAGATAATCAAATATGTAATCAACCAATCAACCATACAGAGCTTCTGGATTCAAACTATATTCCTAATGGTGGAGCTTATTGGAAATCTAACCACCTGATAAGTAAAATGATACCATTTATTAGGGAGCCCAGGACAGTGGACGGTACATTGAACTCAGGGTTAGAAGGGTGAATCTAAAACCTAGTTCTGCCTCTTAGAGCTGTATAACCTTGGGCAAGTCACTTAACCTCTGGGCTTCCATTTCTTAGATAATCGCCAAAGATTCTAAATCACCAACATTCAGGAATGCTATGAAATTTTTACTTCCTTTTATTCAATTATTTTTAATTTAGAATTGTAGGAGTTTTGAGCAGAAAAAGCAGTCCTAAACCTAAATAGACATCAGAATCACACTGAGGAATTTGTCAGAAATACAGTAGTTCCCTAGTCTCATCCCAAAGACTTGGCTCAGGGATTAAGGATGGGTCCAGCTTCTGCCCTTTTAAAGAAAGTGAATCCAGTGTAGGCTTTTCGCAGCCTCCTTTGGGAAAGAGAAAGTTGAAGTCCTTACAAGTGCCTCTGAGACCCTACATGATGTGGCCCTGCTGACCTCGCTGACCTCTCTTCCCCTCACCTGTTCCAGCCACACAGGCCTCCTTGCTGTCTCTCCAGGATATCTGACATTGTCCCCTCTGCCTGTTATGCAGTTCCATCGATACTTGCACAGCTAACTTCCTCACTTCCTTTAAGTCTCTGCTCAAATGTCCCCTACTCAATGATGCCTCTCCCCAACCCCTCTTTAAAATTGCAATCCACCTCCCTCCATTGTTCCTCTGCCACTTCCGAGTTCCCTTAGCCTACTATTTTCCTTGTTTCATAGCTCTTATCACCTTCCAACTTATTATATAATTAGCCCATTTATTATTACGTTTATCATTTGTCTTCTCCCACTAGAAGATAGGCTCTACAAGGGCAGGAATTGTTTAGTTTCCTATTCACGGATGGGTCCCATATTCTTAGAATAGTGCCTAGCATACAGTAGGTGCTCAAATATTTGTTGAATGAATAAATGATTTTCTCCTGTTTTTTCCTCTTTTGCCTTTCTCTTAACTTTTCTAGCCCCAAATTGAAGGGTTTGTTTTGTTTGTTTTTAATTGTGTAGAGTATCATGTTCCGTGTTTTTAGTTTTTAAAATCAGTGAATGCCTTTGGCCAGATAATCCTCCTTTTGGTAATGTACATTAGAAAAAGCCAAAAGAATACAATAATTTGTACAAAGATGCTGGTAGCAATGTTGTTTGCAGTAATGAAACTGGAGATATTTCAAACATTACTTAGGAAATGGCTCAACAAACTACAGGACATATTAGAGTATCGCTATTTAAATGTGTATAGATGAAATAATGTTAGGTTAAAAATATATAGTATACATAGGTTGATTGCAAATACGGAAAATGCATGAAGATATGTTGAGTTTCATATATGAATATAAAGTAATATAAATAAGAAACAACAGATTTTTTTCTGAAAACAGTTTCAATGCATTAAAAAACAGTGTAAATGAATAAATATAATGTTTCCTAATTCCTCAAAAAATTTTAGCTAACTATATTTTCTCTTATGAACTTCCACTGATATTTTTTTTTCCTTCATACAAAAGGTAGAAGATCAAAAAATAAAGGGAGAGAATCAGAGATAGATGGAGACAGAGAAATTAATGCATATACAATTACAAAGGAAAACTTAACAGAAGCACACACACAGAGAGGCAAAAAGAAGGTGACAAAGAAAAAAAGACACAGGGAGCCATTTTCATGGTGAAGTAGTCCTACTAAGTGGGTTTACAGACAGAGCTCTTTCAATAAAAATAAGCTGTATTTTTAACTATAGGTGCATCACTTCTTGGACATTTTGCCATAGACCAAAGTAATCTAAGGAAAGGATTTGGCCTATAGGATGGTTTTCTCTTGCCACGTGTAGCAAATGCAAACGGAGAAGATGTAGGAAGAGATTTAGCCAATATCTGACTTCCTTTGGTCAACAACATCAAACATGGACTCCACTACGTTCTGGGTCCCGAGTCTATGTAGGATGAAAGTGACCTGTCCTTCCTATTAACAAGAACCCCTCAGGAAGGGGCTTGACTAGCCCTCCAGAGGGCTCCAGAACATCCTGCCACTCGCCTTCAAAATTCTGGACACAAATAACCAGGCTATGAGAGGTGTACGATTCATTTCCAAAAGTCTTATAAATACATTTCATAAACTTATCAGACATAAGAGGACATACAAATGGAACACAAGGTGCAGTCCTACTCCAAAGAAGCTTATAGAGCAATCAGGGAGATGGGACTTACACACAAGAAATAACGGAGCATAATCCATGAGTGTCAAGGTACATGAGCAAAAAGAAGTGGTACCGTTAATTCTTTTATGGGAGTTATGGTCATTGGGAAGGATTGCTGGAGAAGAGGCTATGTCAGTTGGACCTCGACTAGGAGAACTTTTCAATCAAAGGGAACAGCATGAACAAAAGCACAAAGGCAGGACTAACTTTGGTGGAACCAAAGACGGAGAAAATCTGATAACTAGACAGTGTCTCCTGAGGCAGGGATGATCAAATTGGAAGAGGAAGAAAGAAACAGAAGATAGAAGACCCTGAAATTTTTCCTATACGTAGTAGAAATCACTGTAGGTTCTACTTTATTGTAGAACCCTTAAGGAAATTCTCCATATGAAAAACTAGATTTAGAAAAAAATTCATTGTCTTGCAAAAAAAAAAATTTGTTTATCAAATGATTAAATATTAGCTTTCTTTAAATAGTAGACCGCATGGCTCCATTAATACTCTATTTATATAGCACTTTGAGTCTTTTAGGTATTCTAAGTCAGGGTACAAATTATTAACTCACACAAATATTTTTTAACATACACAATATAAAAAGCAAGGCACAAGACACATTTGTTTATAAATTAGTGTGAGATGTCCTAAATGCCTCACGGGTAATTTGTTAAAGTCCAGGTTTCTTAGCAGGTCCTCCCCACCTACATGCAAACCTTGCTGGGCATACTGTCCTTTCCAAAAGATTTCATTACACTAATGTGATGCTAAATTCATCCATTCATTCATTCATTCAGCAAATACTTATCGAGTAGCTACCATGTGTCAGATGCTAACCAAGCACTGAGGAACAAGACAAACAGTCCCTATTTCTATGGAGTTTAGAGTATTATGGGGGTTGGAAGGACAAGCAATAATATTCTCTGGTAGTGATAAAGGTTATACAGAGGTCTAACATATGTTGACGTCATAGAGACTGGAGTAGGATTATGGAAATTTTCTTAGAGGACATGACATTGAAGCTAAGATTCTCAGAAAACTTTATCAAAGGGAATATCAATCTTTTTTCATCCCTCCATCCATCCACCCATCCATGCCAGAAGAACACTGTTTAAGCAGCACCACTGTGCCAGGCTTTGTGAGGGCTACAAGGAGGTAAAATACTCAGTACTCACCCTCAGACAATTCAGTGAGGAACACAGACATACACACAAGAGGAATGTGTTAACATTTGTTTGAAAAAAATAATCCAAGCCCAGAGAGAAAGATCACTGTGGGTGGAAATGATCCAGAAGATGTCACTGAGAAGATAAGAGTGTGGCTTTTGGAAGAAAGGGCAGTATTTGAATAAGTGGAAAAGAGGACATTCCAGAAAGAATAACATGCTTGAAGGCCTAGGGGTGGGAACACTCGCTGAATGCATGAAGAATAATGAAGTGGATGACTCAAAAAAGGTTTGTGGTGTGGAGAAAGAGACTAACATTGTTATTATATTTTTCTTTAAGCAAGGAAAGTGTCAAAGTTTATTAAAGCATAGTATATTTCAGAGAAGGAATGGGTCAACCCCCAAGAGAGGAGGAGACCTTGAGTTTAACAAGATTTTCCCTTTTATGCTGATTCCCTAATTTTATGTTAAGTGGGGGGATGGAATATTCATGGTTTTTTTTTTTTTTTTTTTGGAAAGGGGTGGAGAATTCCCAGAACTGGGAACCATCC
>NW_012155284.1:5638671-5642687 GCF_000956105.1 Propithecus coquereli
GTTAGGAGACATGTAGTATAAGAATTGTCTTTTGTTATTAAATTAAGAAATCTAGCTAGTATTTAAAATTTCTTTCTCTTAAGACTTTTGAAAGAGATGCAGTCTATACATTTACAAGACATTTGAAGCACTAAATTGCAGAAAGTTCTGCAAGAAACTCAGCCCACTACAATTCAGATGGCATGATGTTTCACATTAATTGCATTTTTAATATTCTCTGTTTCCCACTATATGTTCAAGTGAGTATAAAACATATGTAATAATGAACTAGAGATGTCACATCTACAAGTATCCCCAGTTTCAAGAAATGTAGGAAGCAATCCTTGAATGGCTATTCTTAGAACTCCAGCTATGAGGGCCATAGAAATTCCCCTAGTGAATCAAGTCCGAGAGCCTTTTCAGAGCCTAAATACTGTATCAGAAAGCCACATTAGCCCTATTTGAAGGGGGTGTGTTGGAAAAGGAGAATAAGACATAGGAACCACTGTGGGAAAACAGACAATTCTGGAATGATAAACATAAATAATGCAGTATATTTCTTCCAAATTAATTTGAAATATTCATAGTTTTTTTTTAATTGTGGAAGAAGAAGGGAGGAAAAAAGAAGAAGAAAAAACATCTCAGAGTACACCTTCAAATAGAATAGCATTAAGATGGTAATCTTCTATGTAAGAACATGAATAAAAATTTGCAGCATGGACTTCTCATGAAGAAACAGGGACCAAGTTTACCCTCTTTCCATTAACATCTAGAAAACCAGATAAAATATGTGGAAAAACTATTATCAGACATTGGAAAATAGGTAGGTAAGGATTGTTGTCTATGAGAGAAACAAAACAGATAGAAGATACAATATGATTACCCCAGCTTTCACTCTGACGGTAAATTCTACATCTCAGAGCAGGGAAGGACTCCCAGGCAGAGTACAGTGTTTTGCTGATGTGAGGAGACTGAAATCATAGTTCAAAGAGGCTTATGTGCCTGGAAGTTATGGGGCAGAGTTTTAGAAAGAAGGAGCTACATATAAAAAGAACATAGAGGGGCACCTGAAAGTTTACTAAGATGTGCATGAGTACAGTGAAATTCCACAGACTTGGAAGACAGTGACCAGAAAGCTATAAGCTAAACAATTCATAGAGCTCACACAGACCTAGAAACTATTCAACATCTACCAGCCAAAACGGACAGTCCTTGTTGGTCACTCAGGGCATTCAGTAGAGAATCCAATTGAGTCAGAGCTAATAACAAGGTTAAAGAATCCCTAGAGAAAAGACTACTCCACACCTACCTTTAAAGTCTTAACAACAAACCTTGAAAGTATCAAACTAAACCAAAATTAACTTAATTCTACCAAAACAAAATCCAACATTCAGTAAAGAAGGACAGGAAAACTTAAATACTCAACAATGTAACATTCGAAATGTCTAGCATATAATCAGAATTACTTTACCCCAAGATGCAGGAAAATGTGACTAGTAGTCAAAAGGAAGATCAATAAATAGAAACATATATGACAGAAATACTGGAATTAGCAGACATGAACATTAAAACAGCTATTATTGTCCAAATATTGAAAAAAAAATAAGCATTGTGAGAAGAGAAATGGAAGATATAAAAAAGAATCACATGGACCTTCTAGAAATGAAAAATACAAGTTCTCAAATGAAACAGTCACTGGATGGAACTAAAAGCAAATTAGACACTCCAGAAGAAAAGATCAGTAAACTAGAAGACATGCTAATTAAAACTATTCAAATTGAATCACAGAGATTACAAAACAGCTAAAAGAAAATGAACACAGCCTCAGTAGGTCACAGAGCTAAGAAATTCAACAAACCTCCAGAAGGATAAACCAAAAGCAAACCATACTAAGATACTAAGATATATTATAATTTCTGAAACCCACTGATAAAAAGAAAATCTTAAAAGGAGCTAGAAAAAAGGATATCATAAGCACAGATGGACAAAGATAATAACGGCAGACTTCTCATTAGAAACTATGAAAGGCAGAAGAAAATGGAGAGACATCTTTAAAGTGTTGGAAGAAAAAAAACTTGAGAACCTATGCAGGAAAAACATCTTTTAAAAAATGAAGGTAAATGAAAACTTTTTTCAAACATTGATTGAATTCATCACCAGCAATCATGAACTGTAAGAAAAGTTTAAAAAGTTCTTCAAGCAGAAGGAAAATGATATTAGTTAAAAACTAGGATATACACAAAGAAATAAAAAGCATGGTAAATGGTAAATATGAGGGTGTGTATATAAGACTTTTTTCTCCCTTTTATTGCTTTTAAAAAATAATTAACTTTATAACAAAAATAATAATGATGTATTGTGATGTTTATAAAATATGTAGAAGTAAAATAATGACAAAAACAGCACAAAGGATGTGAGAGAGTGCATAGAAGTACAGATTCTCCTTGACTTACAATGGGGTTACATCCTGATAAACCCTTCATAAGTTAAGATATCATAAATCGAAAATGCATTTAGTACACCTAAACTACCAAATACCATAGTTTAGCCTATCCTACCTTAAGTGCTTAAGTGCTGCTAAGAACACTTACATTAGCCTACAATTGGGCAAAATCATCTCACACAATGCCAATTTTATAATAAAGTGTAGAATATCTCTTGTAATTTATTGAATACTGAAAGTGAAAAGTAGAATGGCTATACAGGTACTCGAAATACAGTTTCTACTGGGTGCATCTCACTTTTGCACCATTGTCAAGTTGAAAAATTGTAAGTTGAACCATCATAGAAATGGGAATTCTATTCTATCATAAGTCAAGGACCATCTATGTAATGTAAGATTCTTTCGTTATAAACTAAGGAGTATACTATTATTTGAAAGCACACTATGATAAGTTAAAAAGTAGATACTGTAAACCTAAGAGCAACCATTTAAAAAAACAAAGAAACATAGCTAATATGAAATGGAATCACAAAAATTACTAATTAACACAAAAATGCAGGGTAAAAGTGAAAAGGAAATAAAGAGCAATAAAGGAAAAATTAGAAACAAATACTATGTGATAGACTTATATTCTACCATACAAGTATTTCCATTAAATTAATGTAACTACTAATTACATTAAATATCAGTGTTCTAGGCACTCCAGTTAAACCAAGTATATACCTGGTCTACAAGAAAAATCTACTTTAAATAAACATAAAGACATAGATTATCTAAAAGTAGAAGGATAGAGTAAGATATGCCATAAAAACACTACTTATAAGAAAGCTGGAATGGCTATATTAATGTCAGATGAAGCAGATTTTGAGCCAGATAGATTCTAGGGATAACTAGGGACACTTCATCATGATAAAAGAATCCAATTATCTAGAAGGCATAACAATTCCAAATATGAATGCACTCAACAGCAGAGCATCAATACACGTAAAGCAAAAACTGATAAAAGTGAAAGGAGAAATAGACAAATCCACAATTATACTTAGAGACTTCCTCTTGCAGCAATTGATATAACAAATAGAGGATGAGTAAGTATATAAAACACTTGAAAAACACCATTAACCAACTCATCATAATTTATATTTATAGAACATATTATCCAATAACAGCAGAATGCACATGTTTTCCAGGCGCACATGGAACATTCACCAAGATATACCATATGCTGAGCCATAAAACAAGCCTCAGTACATTTTGAAGATTGAAACCACACACAACAGATGTAAATCAGAAGTCAATAATAAAATTATCTGGAAAATCCAAAAATACTTGGAAATTAAACAACATGCTTCTAAATAACCCATTGTGCAAATAAGAATCACAAAGAAAATCAGAATATATTTGAACTGAATAAAAATAAAGAGAAATCAAAATTTTGGATGTAGCTAAAGCAGTAATTAAAGGGGAATTTATACTTTAAAAGCCTATATTAAAACAGAAATGGATCCAAATTCAATGATCTAAGATTCCCCTAGAAACTGAGGAAAAAATAAATCAAATCCAAACTAAGAAGAAAAAAGAATATAATAAATTTAAA
>NW_012155284.1:5645177-5661903 GCF_000956105.1 Propithecus coquereli
GATGGATTAACAGCCAAATCTTACCAGATCTACAAAGAAGAACTGGTACCTATCCTACTGAAACTGTTCCATAACATTGAGAAGGACAGAATCCTCCCTATCTCATTCTACAAAGCCAGTATTACCCTGATAACAAGGCCAGGAAAGGACACACAAAAAAAGACAGCTACAGACCAATATCCCTCATAAACATAGATGCAAAAATCCTCAAGAAAATACTAGCAAACCAAATCCATCAGCACGTCAAAGAAAACAAAAATTTACCATATCAAGTGGGTTTCATCTCAAGGATGCAAGGATGGTTCAACATATGCAAATCAATAAATGTAATCCACCACATAAACAGAACTAAAAACAAAAACCCTATGATCATCTCAATAGATGCAGAAAAAGCATTCCATAAAATCCAGCACCCTTCATGATAAAAACCCTTAACAAACTAGGCATAGAAGGAACATACCTCAAAATAATAAAAGCCATATATGGCAAACCCACAGTCAACATCATACTAAATGGGGTAAAGTTGAAAGCATTCCCCTTAAGAACTGGAACAAGACAAGGATGCCCACTTTCACCATTTCTATTAAACATAGTATTGGAAGTCCTAGCCAGAGCAATCAGGCAAGAGAAAGAAATAAAGGGCATCTAAATCAGAAAAGAAGAAGTCAAACTATCCTTGTTTGCCACTGATATGATCTAATACCTAGAAAACCCTAAAGACTCCTCCAAAAGACTCCCAAAATTGATAAATGAGTTAAGTAAAGTCTCAGGTTACAAAATCAAATCAACATGTGCTAATCAGTAGCATATCTACACACTAATAACAACCAAGCTGAGAATCAAATCAAGAACTCAGTCTCTTTTATAATAGCTACAAAATAAATAAATAAATAAATTTAATTAAATGCCTTAGAATATACTTAACCAAGGAGGTGAATGACCTCTACAAGGAGAACTACAAAACACTGATGAAAGAAATTATAGATGACATACACAAGTGGAAATGCATCCCATGCTCATGGATTAGAAGAATCAACATCGTTAAAATGTCCATACTGCCCAAGGTAATCTACAGATTCAATGCAATTCTATCAAAATGCCAACATCATTTTTCACAGAATTAGAAAAAACAAAATCATATGGGACCAAAAAAGAGCATGAATATCCAAAGGAATCCTGAGCAAAAGGAGCAAATCTGGAGGCATTACATTATCTGACTTCAAATTATACAAGGCAATAGTAACCCAAACAGCATGTTACTGCTATAAAAGTAGACATATACACCAATGGAACAGAATAGAGAACCCAGAAATAAAGCCAAATACCTGTAACCAACTGATCTTCAACAAAGCAGACAAAGGTATATACTGGGGAAAGGTATATACTGTTCAATAAATGGTGCTGGGAAAATTGGATAGCCTCAAAAAGAAGAATAAAACTGGATCCCTATATCTTACCATATACAAAAATTAACTCAAGATGGATTAAAGACTTAAATATAAGACCTGAAACCATAAAAATATTAGAAAAAAACCTGTGAAAACCTATCCTTGACGTTAGCCTAGGTAAAGAATTTATGACTAAGACTCCAAAAGCAAATACGACAAAAACAAAAATAAATAAATGGGACTTAATTAAACTGTTTCTGAACAGCAAAAGATATCATCAATAGAGTAAATCAACGACTACAGAATGGGAGAAAATATTCACAAACTACATATCTGACAAAAGACTAATATCCAGAATCTATAAGGAACTTTAGCAAATCACCAAGAAAAAAAAACAAATAACCCCATTAAAAAGTCAGCAAAAGATATGAACACACACTTTTCAAAAGAAGAGAATCAAATGGCCAACAAACATGAAAAAAATGCTCAATGTCACTAATCATTAGGAAAATGCAAATTAAAACCACAATGAGACACCACCTTACCCTTGTCAGAAAGGCCATCATTAAAAGGTCAAAAAACAATAGATGCTGGTGCAGATGCAGTGAAAAGGGAATGCTTATACATTGTTGGTGGGAATGTAAATTAGTACAACCTCTATGTAAAAGAGTATTGAGATATCTCAAAGAACTAAACTATTCTGTGTTAGTCCATTTTGCATTGCTGTAAAAGAAATGTATGAGGCTGGGTAATTTATAAAGAAAAGAGGTTTATTCAGTTCACGGTTCTGCAGAACTGTGTACAAGAAGCATGGCACCAGCATCTGCTTCTGGTGAGGGCTTCAGGGAGCTTCCAATCAAGGTGGAAGATGAAGGAGGAGCAGGTGTGTCACGTGGCAAGAGAAGGAGCACAAGAAGGAAGAGGAGGTGTCAGGCTCTTTTAAACAACCAGCTCTTGCATAAACTAATAAACCAAGAACTCACTCATCATCATGGGGAGGGCACTAAGCCATTCATGAGGGAACTACCCTCATGACCCAAACACCTCCCACCAGGTACCACGCTTAACAACGAGGATCAAATTTCAACATGAGATTTGGAGGGGCTAAACATCCAAACCATATCACATTCAATCCAGCAATCCCACTACTGGGGATCTACCCAAAAGAAAAGAAATCATTTTATAAAAAAGATAACTGGACCCATATGTTTATCACAGCACAATTACAAAGATATGGAACCAATCTTAGTGCCCCAAAAATGATAAATGAATAAAGAAAATGTGGGGTGTGTGTATGTGTGTATATATATTTCATCAAAAAGAATGAAATGATGGCTTTTGCAGCAACTTGGATGGAACTGGAGGCCATTACTCTAAGTAACTCAGAAATCCAGAAAACCAAATGCTGCACCTTCTCACTTACAAGTGGAAGCTAAGCAATGTGTATGCATGGTCATACAGAGTGACTTAATGGACACTGGAGACTCAGAAGAAGGAGGATGAGAGGGGGTGTGGGATGAAAAATTACCTATTTGGGTACAATGTACACTGTTCAAGTGATGGGTATATTTAAAAGCCTAGGCCAGGTGCAGTAGCTCACGCCTGTAATTCGAGCACTTTGGGAGGCGGAGGCAGGAGGATCGCTTGAGCCCAGAAGTTTGAGGTTGCAGTGAGCTATCATGGCACCACTGCAATCTAGCCAGGGCAACAGAGTGAAACCTATTTCTAAATAAATATATAAACACATAAATATGACAAATAATAACTTGTACATAAATGTTCATAGCTGCACTATTCACAATAGTCAAAAGGTAGAAATAGCCCAAGCACTCATCAATGGATGAATGAATAGAGAAAATGTGGTATATCCAAGCACTGGATAAATGGATAAATAAATAAATAAATGCCTAGACTTCTCCACTATGCAATTCAGCCATGCAACAAAAAAAATTGTACCCCCTAAATCTATTTAAATTTTAAAAAATGATGAGAATTTTTTTCTTTTTTTAATTTTTTCACCCGCCCCCTCCCGCACGACGAGAATTTTTTTAAAAAGTTACATACAGATTTTTGACTATATAGGCAGTCAGTGCCTCCAACCCCCATGTTGTTCAAGGGCCAACTGTACAATGAATTTAAATGAATTCAAAACTGTAGTGAGATGCCACTTCATACCTACTAGGATGGCTATAATTTTTTTAAAAAGGAAAATCAAAAGTATTGGCAATGATGGGGAGAAACTGGAACCCTTGTGCATTGCTGTTGGGAAAATAAAATGGTAGAGTGTTACGGTTTGAATGCATCCCCCAAAAACTCATATATTGGGAACTTAATTCTTAATGCAACTGTGTTGGTAGGTGAGGCCTAATAGGAGGTATTTAGGTCACAGGGTTTTCCTGTCATGAATGAATTAATGCCATTACCTAAAGAGATTGAAGCTGTGAATTGGATCACGCTTCCCCTCCCGCCCTTCTGCCTTCCACCATATGAAGGCACAGCTTTCCTCCCCTCCAGAGAACACAGCAACAAGGCCCTCGTCAGATGTCGTCACATCGATTTTGGACCTCCCAGCCCCCCATACTGTGAGAAAATAGATTTCTATTCTTTATAGATTACCAAGTCTCAGGTATTCTGTTATACCAGCACAGACAAAGACATGGTGCCACTGCAAAACAGTTTAGCAGTTCCTAAAAGGTAAACAGTTACCATATGACTCAGCAATTCCACTCATAGGCATATACTCAAAAGAAGTGATGACCGGTGTTCAAACAATAACTTGTATATAAATCTTCATCGCAGCACTATTCACAATAGTGAATAGTCAAAAGGTAGAAATAGCCCAAATGCTCATCAATGGATGAATGAATAAACAACATGTGGTATATCCATGCAATGGAATATTATTCGGCCATTTAAAAATTAAGTACTGATGCATGCTACCACATGGATGAATGTTGAAAACATGCTACGTGAAAGAAGCCAGATGCAAAGGTCACATATTCTGGTTCCATTTATATGAAATATTCAGAATAGGCAAATCCAGAAACAGCAGGTAGCTGCCAGGGGCTAAGGTAATGAAAAATGTAAGTGACTACTTGGAATAGAATTTCCTTCTGAAGTAATAAAAAAAAGTTCTGGATCCACATAGGGGTAATGGTTGCATAACATTGTGAACACACTTAATACTACTTAATTATACACTTTAAAATGGTTAACATAGTGAGTTTTATGTTATATGTATTTTACCACAATAAGAAAGTCAATGTGAGTCATCACTTTAAAAGAATAAAAGGAAAAAACACACAGCATCTCAATAGATATAAGAAAACCATTTGACAACTCACTATTTATCCATGATAAAAATTCTAAGTCAAGAAAGGGAATTTTTTCAACCTGACAAAAAGCATATGCAAAAAATCCACAGTAGGAATCATACTTAAAAGATTGAATGCTTTTTCCCTAAGATCAAGAACGAGGAATAGCCCCGACCCCCAGTGTGACTGTATTTAGAGATAGGGCCTTTAGGGTGGTAACTAAGGTGAAATGAGGATAAGGGAGGGGCCCTAATTCGGTAGGACTGGTGCCCTTACAAGAAGAGGAAGAGACACCATAGAGCTCTCTCTCCACACATGCACAAAGAGCCATGTGAGGACACAGCAAGAAAGTGGCTATGGACAAGCCAGGAAGGGAGGCCTTACCAGAAACCAACCCTGACAGCACCTTGATCTTGAACTTCTAGCCTTCGGAACTGTGGGAAAGGAGTATCTGTTGTTTAAGCCACCCAGTGTGTGGTATTTTGTTACAGCAGCCAGAGTAGACTAATATACCGGAACACTTGGCATAAGAAGGTAACAAGTTCACCATTCCTTACTAATCATATTATTCTTCGGCCCATTTTATCTTTCACCAACTGAAGTTTTCCTAGAATATGTGTTAAGAGACCAACAGTTGTTTTAATTCTGCAGAAGCTCTTGGCCAACAGATCAGACAGCCAGTTCATATGTGAGAGGCAACGTGATGATGGGAACACAACTTTCAGGCCTATAAAAGCCATGATTGATCCCAGTCAGACCTCGAGCTCCCATTGGTTCTCATCTTTCCACTGGTTATAGTTCACTTAGTAAGAACAATATTTTTCAGCTAACAAACTATGACCCACCCTTCTCCTTTGAAGTTATCTTGGAGCACTCAAAGTTTGGTTATGAGGAAAGACTTCCAGGGGGAGAGGGATCTTTATTTTGACCATGGCAGGTTGAGCTGTTACAGTCAAGGTCTGGCCTTAGATATCCCCGGAAGGGCACAGTAGAGTTCAAGAACCACACCAGACCATGGTTACCCATGATATCAACCTAGGTCATCTGAATCAACTCACAAAGAAAAATGAATGAGAATATGGGCAAAGGGCAGGGCCAGGTAGCAAGCCTGACCAACGGGCTGATGACCAAAACTCACACTATGTTGGCACTGGAAGGGGCTTTAGAGATAGTCTAATGTCAACCTAGATCTTTCTCTCACCCCATGTTCCATCTGCCTGCAAATCCTGTTAGCTCCACTTACAAAGTCAATTCAGAATCTGACCATTTTCACCATCTTCACTGCTACCATCCTGGTCTAAGCCACCATCATCTCTTGCCTAGATACATGATGCCCTTCTAGTGCATCTCCCAGCTTCAGCTGGCTCTCCATACGCAGCCGGGGAAGCCTCCTGCCACCTCACTCCAATCTGGCCCAGTCTTTATAGAAGACCACAGGCCCTAGGCAGGCTGGCCCTCCATGACCTCTCTGCCTTCAGCTCCTACTATACCCCCTTGCTCACTCTCCTGCTACCCCAGCCTCCTTGCTGCACACCAACCTTGAACACACCAACATGTTCCCCTAGGGCCTTTGAACTTGCTGTTCCTCCTGCTTGGAATGCTCTTCCTCAAATACCCACATGGCTCACTTCTCATTCCCTTCAAGCCTCAGCTCAGATGTTACCTGACCAGGGAGGCCTTCTCTGACCCCCTGTTTAATACAGCAACATTCCTCAGCCATCCTGGGAAGCCCTTGCTACTCTTTCCTGCTTTATCTTTCTCCCTAGTGCTTGTCACCATCCAACTCTTTCTTTCTTCCTTTCTCCCCCCTCCTCTTTTCTTCCTCCCCTTTCGTTCTTAACTTTCTCCCACACTACTAGGTAAGCTCCAAGAGGGGAAGAACTTTGGCACATATTAGACGCTCAATAAGTATCTGTGGCATGACTAATAGAAACCTGCTCCTTTAAGGTTGAGAAGTCAGAGGGAGGAAGCAACTATCTAGGCTGCCCTTGTCCTCCCCTGCTGCTCACAGCTCTCATTGCCCTCCGGATTTCAAGCCACACGGACAGCTGTGCTTGTGCCTGCACGTGGGGTGGTACAGAGTAGAACCCTGCAGACTGAGCAAATCTCTCTTAAGGCAGAGGGAAGGGCTTAGGGGAGAACAGGAAGACCAGCTACACGTGGGTGTTTGAGACAGGCAGGAGCAGACAAAGTGGTGGTTTCTGGCCTCTTCTCCTCCCTCCCACAACTGAGGGCTACGCTTTTCCCCAGAACTTCCTCATTGATGCACTGACTGAACTGGTACAGAAGCCACAAGATATTGATTCTCTCAGCCCTCAGGTCACCCATGCAGGGCGTGGAGCGGACACAGGGGCCTGTCCACTGACTCAAATGTCCCAGACAATATTTCCATTGTCCTCTGTGTGTTGTGAGGCAAAAGGTCCCGGACACACTGCTTCATCCTTCCTCCAAGCAGTCTCCCCTCTATTCCCCTCACCCCTTCCTGCCCCTCCCCCTTTCTGCTTATTTACCTCCTGTGCAATCCTTGCAACCATGGGATCTTCCCTGCTGTTGCAGAGATCAGTGGGTGAGCTGTGGCTTTTCTGACAGAAGTTATTCCACAACGCGAGTGACAGCAAGTTGAGAACTCCCAGTGCATGCCATATTGAAAGATCCGAAATGCCCTTCCTTAACCAAATAATCTGCTCAATAAAAGACAGATGGTGAAAATATTGCAGTGGCCATGTTGCTCTCAAAAAAAATACTAAAACTGAGTTTTTCCTCTTGGAGACCTGAAAATGAGTATTGCAAGTTGATGCTCCTTAAGCAGAAATGCTGTTTGATGGGCTGTTTGACAAAGATGCTCATAGTTAGCCCTTTATCAGTATCATTTATCTCAATCTTCCCAATATCATTCCATCACCAGCCACGACAGATCTAGAGCTCCCCTACTTTCCAAAGTACTCTCAGGCTACAAAGAAGGTCTTTTGTACAGTTTTCAAAACAGAGGGGATTTGATGAAAGCTCTCTGAGCAATTTCATTTTCCTCTTTCGATTCCATTCTATTGCAATAATGATGGTCTTGAATTTGCTTTTAAAAAATACTAAATGAAACTAGAAACTAGATACTAAAATCTTAGAGAAATCACTTGTTTCCCTACCAATCAGCCATGGCCTTCTAGCATGTGTACACTGGTAAAGAACTCATGGAGTGTTAATACATTTATGAGGTCCCTTACTTTCTTAGTAATGTCCCACCCTCCACATGTCTCACTCAGAAGGAGTAATATTTGCAAAGGAGGATACTGGCTGGTCATGGATGTTAGGTGGTTGCTTTTTCATTTGTTTCTACCTCAATTTGACTGTCTCAATCTTCTAGGGAAAAGTTTAAAAATTCTTTTAAAGATCAAAAGAAAGGCTGGGATCAGACAATACCAGGGTCCAGAATGTGCACCTTGGTACAAGTAGAGGAAAGCAGACTGCTTGAGAGACAGGAGCTCTAGATGCTAGTCTCCTCTTTGCCACTTTTGCCTTACGTTGTCAAATCTAAAATATCACTGATTGCAGGAAACACCATCACTCTATGTTTCACTAAGAAAAAAAATGCTGCCCAATAAACAATGACCTAATGGCTTAATGACAGCCCTAAAAACTGGTCCCACGAGCTTTCTTACTGCTGTGATCTATACCGAGGGATTAGGCCATTTCTCCTGCCTGCAGTTTAGTTACTTGGCATGTAACAGGTAATCCTGTTGCACATCTCTCAGTAATAAAACATATATCTAGCTTTGGGTACTTGTGGGTATCTTTTCTTCCTTAAAAGCACCTAGCTGCTACTTTGCAAAACAAACAAACAAAACAAAACTGAAATTGCGTCATTACTCCAATGACAAATATTTGCCTCATCAATATCAAATTTATACTCCATGCTCTATTTCCTTGACTCCCTGTGTAAACAGTAACTTTTTGTTTCAATGCCAAATCAACAGTGTAACCTTTTTGAAATAATCTCAACCAGCAATTAAACTCGAAACATGTATTATCAACAACTCACCTACTTGGATTGAAATGTTGAAAACATGAAAAGCTAAAAGTGTGTACACACATTCATAGACAAATCCATTACAACCACCGCCTAGCTAGCAGCACTTTATAAGATGCTGTCCCACTAGCACTAGTGATCACTGGTTTAGACCGGTAATCAATTCACGAGACAGGGTAGGCTTTAATCTATCACTGCCTTCATTTAGCTTTATGGTAGGAAATGGGATGGGAAGTACAGTAGGTACCGTATCTGTTATCTCACAGGAAGGCCCAGCAGCCACCCACAGTTGCAGAGTCTTGGCCTCCCTTCACCCACTGGGAGGAGCACATAGTTGCCAGGGCTGACATGTGAGGTCCATCCTGACCGGGAGAAGCCACTGCTTTGGCTCCTACTGGACTCCCTATTGCTCTCACCTACAGGTACCAGCCTCATACTGTGCCATCAATAAAAGGTTACTTGATGTCCCCTTAAATAACACCCAGGGAATTCAGAAAATAATATTTATTGTAAGGAAATCTGGGAGCAGTTCCTTCTTGATATCTCTGGCAAAAAAAGAAAGAAAAAGAAAAAGAAAGAAAAGGAAATGTGAGCGCGGGAGGTAGGAGGAGATGGATGTGAGGTGATGAGAAAATGACTCCGTAAAGTGCTCAGAAACTTACTGGCCTCCTCAAATAAAAGCAGGTGACTGCTCCTCAGTGTGTGCTGACTGACAGAGACAATGTGTTACGGGCTGAATTGTGTTTCCAAAAATCGTATGTTGAAGCTCTAACTCCCAGTACCTTGTAATGTAACTACATGCGGAGACAGAGTCTTTCAAGAGGAAGTAACGTTAAATGAGGTTATTAGTGTGGGCCCTAACCTAATAGGACTGGTGTCTTGATAAGAAATTAGGACATGGACACACAGAGGGAAGACCATGTGAAGACACAGGGAGAAGATGACCATCTACAAGCAAAGAAGAGAGGTCCTCAGAAGAAAACAACCCTGCCAATAACTTGATCTTGGGCTTCTAGCCTCCAGAACTATGAGGAAATAAATTTCTGCTGTGTAAGCCATCAGTCTTTGGTACTTAGTTATGGCAGCCCTAGCAAAGTAATACAGAGTGCTATGTATTTGCCATTTCTTCTTTCTAGACACACTGAAAAACATTTCCCTCTCTCCATGCATCAGGGTGAGGTCCACGTGACTAGTTCTTACCAAAAGATTGTAAATAAAAGAAATGTGCTTCATTCCTGGGCCGAAGCATTTAGGAGCAGGTGTTAATTCTCCACCATCTCTGTTTCCTCTCCTGCCACGAGAGCATCGAGATGACATGTTCTAGACAGTGCAGTTACAAGATGGCAGAGCTTCTGTCAGTCAGCCTGGCTCCCTGAGTGACTGTGGAGCAGGGCACTCTGCTAACCTGCTTTGGATATAAAATGTCAATGAGAAATAAATCTTTTTATTTTTTTAAGCCACTGAGGTTTCAGGGTTGATTTTGACTGCAGCACAGCCTAGCCACTTCTCAAACACACACACCTACCTCAGAAATGCCAGGTGGTACCAAAAACAGATATTTCAGGAGTTCGTGTGCTATTAGATGAAACCATATTAAATTGTTTTTGTAGGTAAAAAATGGTCAAATATAGATAATTTCATTTGTTCAACCTCTAATTGCACATATTTGCCGACTCTTAGAGTTGGAAAAGACCTTGGCAACCAACAAGTCCTACTACCTCTGATTTACAGATAATACACCTGAGAGAGACCCATTCAAATTAAATGATTTAAAGTCCAAAAACATGGTAGTGGAAAAACTGAACCCAGAATCAGAAATTCCATTTTAGGCCAGGCAAGTTGCCTAAATGAGAAATTCCATTTTAGGCAAGGCAAGTTGACAATATGTATTAAAAGTACAACTCTAAAAGTAACCACGCTCTTTCACATAGCAATTCCACCTCTAGGAACTGATCTACCAGAAATATCTGAACAGGTATGCAGAAACATATAAGTAAAAGGATCCACCATGCTAGCACTGCAAGTCATCGTGAAAATTTAGACATAATCCAAATGCTCATTCACGCGGAATTGGTTAAACAAATTATGGTTCACAGATCTGCACTCAAATCTATATAATTAGAAAGAGGTCAATCTCTTTGCTGGTATGAAAAGTCATATGGATAAAAGCAAGAAAGTCCAAGCAGAAAAAGAGAAGAAAATTACCACTCATAAAAGATTTTTAATCTCTATGCACAGAGACGTATCAAGTATCTGATTCTTAGGAGGCATTTTTTGCCCTCCCTCCTTCTCCCCTCTTGCATATTGCCTGGCTCATTGTAAATAAACCCAGCTGGCCCACCTCCACCACCTACGAGCTGTGTAATCTCAGGCAAGAAGCTTCAGTTCCCTCATCTGCAAAATTGAAAGAAATAATAGCACTTCCTTCAGAAGGTGTTGATAGGATTACAGGAGACGTTGTACATAAAGAGCTTAAATGCCTAGCACACAGTAAGTACTTAATAAATATTCACCATGATGGTGATATTCATCTCTGAAACCCTAAAGAAACAAGGTTCCTTATGGCTTGTGTTGCGTTTACTTTATCTCTTAAAACATTATCTAGTAAAAAGAAACATAATAAATCACCCTCCTTATTTCCCTTCCTGAAACTAAATTAAAAAGCTAAAAAGCAGTAATTTTTTTTTTTAAAGCAGCGTTTACCTCAGTAAGCTCTGGCAATATTAGGCATTCCAATATTTAATGTAGCTTCTGAAGATAATTTCATTATTTCATTACCGAAATGATATACCGCTTTTCTGATGATATTATTAATCACTGAGTCATTCCCAGGTAAATAAGTTGTTTATCAGGTGTAAGTTAAGTGACCTCCATGAGATGTGCACGGCCCACTGGGCCGTCTTCTGCTGAGGGATCGATCTGGGCCCTCTACTCTACTCATGCCTGTAACAGGGAGGCTGTGGCTAGGGTCTTCCACATGCACGGAAAGGATCTTTTCCTTCCAGGGCTATGTAACCAAACTCAAACTTAACAGGGACTGTCTATGTGAAGTTCTTCCCAGTGCATTCTAAGCATTAACTAAACCAGTCAGGCTTATTTCCACAGACCTTAAGCCTGAAAGATTTGTGTGGTTTTATAAACAGATTGGAATTAAAATTCAATTCACCCACTGATCCAGTATCTCCTCAGTCCATGAACGCTCTTTGGAACCAAGTACAGTCTGTAGCAAGACTGCAAAGAACTAGTGAGCACTGGTAGGCTGTCTAAACTTGGCAGATTACTGCCAGAGTGGATCCAGGAATGAAAGGCTACTTTGAACCTTCCTGACAGCTAGGTCGGGACAGGTTGCGCCGCTTGCCCAGAGCTTCACAGCTGGCCAGCGGTAAGGCTAGGGCTGAATCCCTGCTCCCTGGCTTCTCAATCCATGGTCTTTCCACTGCTGGTGAATTATCATTCTTGTGCTTTTGCTTCTTGGAAAACCGAGCGTCTACAAAGTTAAAATAGCTTATTCAAGGTCAGAAGGGCAGTCAAGCAGAACTTGGCAATGCAACCATCCCATTATAAAACCGTAGAGGGCAGGTCCTCTGGCCCTCACCTCCACCCTGCGCCCCCCACCCCGCCCCGAGGTCCCTGTGTAAATGTTTTTGTTGATTGTCTCGCAACGTGTAGTTTAGAGGAAGTCTCCCTCCTAGGTTAGCACTGCATGCGCAACTTAGGTTCAGACAGAAGCATCTGTAACTGTCAGAGCAGGCACTCCCCCTGCCCCACCCCTTCCCAGTGCCATGACTTCAGGGCGAAGGTTGCTGGGGCAGATACCACCGCTCAATAGCGGTGGTTTTACAGTCCTAGCAACTCGAAGCTCACCCATCAGCGGTGTTTTTCTGGGGCCAGGAACCTGGAAAGAGTAAACTGGCCTCAGATTGAGCCTTACGGCTAGTCCCGAGGGTACAGAGGAGTCTGTTGAAGGTTCAAAACCCCTAGCCAAGCCTTTGTAAAGGCTGATGCAAGCCTCACCTCCCCCAACCGTCCCGAGGACCGTGTCTACTTGACCCTGGTAACTAAGTGCATTTCAGGTGACACTCTGACGCCTAGCACTACGACCCCAAGTTCAGAGTGGCAGCGCAGCCTGCGCAGCTTCCGCCTTGGACCAAGCTCCTCTCCCTGCGCTGCGGACGGTTCTCAGCGGCACTTTCCAGCGACCCCACCGCGCGAGGCTCTTTTTGCTCGCACGTTCCACCTTTCCCAAGCGCCCCTGCTTCGCGCCCCTCCGCACATTCCTTCCCATGGGGAAGAGCTGGGTGGTTTAATCCTCACACCTCATCTACCTGCCAGCGAGCTCGGTCCCAAGACTGAGAGCAGGGGAGGGGAGAGGGGGGTCCTTGGGATCGCGGAATCCGGGGTGCGGGAGCGAGGCACCGGGGCGCGCGCCTGCACGCACGCACACACACGCACACACACACACACACAACACACACACACACACACACACCCGGGCTGGGGCTGCCGGTGGTTCGCCTCCCGGGAGGGAAGCCACGCAGCCACGGGAAACCGCGCCGGGGAAGCGTGGGAAACGCGGGGCGCAACAGGCGCCAGGGGAGCCGGCCCGCGGTGAAAACCGCTCCTGCTCCCGCACGGAAGCGCGGCGAGCGCTGCAAAGAGCCATGCAGACGCGAAAGGCGACTGTTTGTGGGCGATTATTCGTATTGGGAATTATTACCCGGACGGTTACACTAGACCTTAGAGATGCCTCCTGCCTGGGAGGGAAGAAGGGAGCTGGGCACCAGCACACGCAGAGACTAGGGGGAGGAAAGAAAGGGAAAGGAAAGGGAAAGGAAAGGGAAAAGCCCCGCTAGCAGCGGGGTGTCTGAAAGGAGGTCCGAGAGACAGCTCTAGGCTTGTGCCTGCGTGTCCTGCACGCCCAGCCCGGCTCGCCCCGGCGAGAGGGGGCGGCCCTCGGACGGCGCGGGACGCTGTGCCCGCGCGGGGGGCTCACCTGGCGCGCGCTCGGCGGGCAGTGCGGCTGGTCCATGCCGGCAGCGGGCGGCTGTTGGGCGCCCCGGCGGTGCCAGGCGCCTCGGCCCGGCACAGAGGGCACAGGGCTGGCGCACCCTGCACCCCGCACCCCCGGCCTCGTGCCCACGTGAAGGGTCTGGTCGCTCCGAGGGACTCTGGCTGCGAGCCCGAGCCTCTGCGCGCCTTCACTCCCCAGACGCGTCCCCAGGCCAGCGGGTGCCTGGGTCCTAGCGCCCCTCCCAGTGTGTGGAGCCCCGACTTTGAGCCGGCTTAGCTACTCCGCTCCGGGACACGCCTCCCCAGCCTCGCTCACCCCCCAGAGAAGTGGAGTCTCGCTGGAGCTGCCTAACCTGGTGCCTTTCTTGGGACTTGGAGTTGGGGCTCCTTGTACCCCCTTTACCGTACTCACCCTCCTTCACTGTCCCCCATCATTGGGCCTCTACCCCCAAGAAAACGCGGAAGGATCAGATTTGCCTGCATCTTTCAACTCAAATTCATATACACTATGAATTTTAAAGAAATTTTCAGGTCAGAGATGCTGCTCATTATACATATACATAGACATCATATATAATAATGATAGATCTCCCTCAAAGTAAAAGACTTTTGTATTCAAATACGTATGTAAACAACATCCTATTGTGTGTAGGTCGAAGATTGTGGGGACAGTTTACAAACAGGAGTCACACATGGATCAAGCCTAAGGTTTGGCTACCCTTCTAGATCCCTCGTCCCCTCCCCCACTCTCTCCCCATTCCCCACCAATCTGTTTAGGGAGCTGGAATCATGAAAGGTCTAGGGAACCTGCGGCCTCAAGGCCACATGTGGCCCTCCAGATCCCCAAGTGTGGCCCCTTGACCAAATCCAAATTGTTCACAAAACAAATCCCTTTATTAAAAGGATTTGTTCCGTAAAATTTGGGTTCAGTCAAAAGGCGGCACTCAAGGATCCAGAAGGCCACATGTGGCCCCAAGGCCACAGGTTCCCCCCCCACCCAGCAGATACTAAGAAGCTTTCACACACTCTCAAAAAGTAATAAATTGTAGCTAATTAAATGCCTCAGCTGTAAATAGGCCTGGCATCTTGCTGTGGTTATTACCAGGCTTGGCCCATATCTGGCTCCTCTAGAGTGGGGGGATTTCTAACAAAGGCCTAGAGAGCCATTTGCAAAGACCTTTTCTTTCTCAGCTGCCCAGAGGGCTGAGTCAGTCCAGCCAAAACCAAGACCAACAACAATCTGTTCCTGCTGACCTTCTCATCCAGAGAAGCCTATGAGATCTCTAATGGCAGAAAAGAAAAACAAGTCATTTTTAGAAGTAAAAACTAGTTCATGGGACGTGGAGAGAGACAAAAAGAAAAATTATTATTTTGGTGTTAGCTACAATCTATAAAGGCCACAATAAGGCCTGAATGCAGTATTAATACAGCCTTTATAGTCTTTTTCTAGGAGCTCAAAGTATTTTTTTACAAAAACATTCTTCCCTAGGTGGACAAACTCTAAGACAGCCCCCAACTATTCCCACCTCCTGCTGTCCATACCCTTGTGTCAGCCCCTCCCCTTGAGTGTGGGTGGAACGTGTGACTTGTTGCCTACCCATGGAACATGGCAAAGAGGACAGCAATGTCACTTCAGAAGTGCATATGGCAAGGAACTGAGGAGCCTTCGGCCAATAAGAAACTGAGGCCCTCATTCCAACAACCTGAAAGGAGCTAAATCCTGCCAAAAACCAGGAGAGCTTGAAAGGGAACCCTTCCCTAGCCGAGCCTTGAGATGAGACTGCAGCCCCAGCTGACAGACTGATTGCAGCTTTGAAAGGAGATCCTAAAACAGAGGACCCCGTAAAGCCATGCCCAGACCCCTGACCCACAGAAATGGTGAGATAATAAAAATAGGCTGTTTTAAACCACTAAATTTGTAATTTGTTATGTAGCAATAGCAAAAGTAGTACACTTCATCCCCCACAGATGGAAAAGTGAGGCAAAGGAGGTTAGGTGGAAGAATCAAGGTTATTTAGCTTAACAGCATAATCTATCATCATTTCATACTCACAGCCTTTTTAAGCCTGTACAGAGAAGGAAAAACAGAACAACAAAGACATCAGATGGTAAATGATCGCGTTCGGGCTGAGATTTGAAGGAGGGTAAAGCAAAAGAAGAACTTTAAGAAAGTCTGAGGCAAAAATAACCCAGCAAGTGAAAGGACAGTTTGAAAAACGCAGGGTAAATTGACCTAGGTGAAAAACACAAATGTTTTCAGAAAGAAACATAAGTAAATTAAAAGGAAAACAAAGAGACAATGAGGGAGGGTAAAGGCATGAATCTGTAAAAGATAAACAAAAGTCATATTATTCATTCCTATGAGTGTGAGGATTTTCCAGAAGAGCCGCTCAAGAAGTACTAGGAGGATGTCTGTGGCAACCGGCAGTTTGTCTATTCCTGAGATATTGCATAAAAACAGACGGTGTCTCAAAATTATTAGTCCGAGTTCGGAGGGTTTGCACGTGCAGCAATCCTCCCTTATCCACAGTTTCAGTTTTTGCAGTTTCAGTTATCTGCGGTCAACTGCAGTCCCAAATTATTAAATGGGAAAATTCCAGAAATAAATAATTCATAAATTTTAAGTTGTATGCCATTCTGAGTAGCATGATGAAATCTCGAGCTGTCCTGCTCCATCCTGCCCAGGACACAAATCCTCCCTGTGTCCAGGCAGCCCCGCTGTACACGCTATCCACCCATGAGTCACTTAGTAGCCCTCTCAGTTATGAGATTGCCGCAGTATCATGGTGCTTGCGTTCAAGGAGCACTTACTTTATTTATTATAGCAACGGTCCCAAAGTGCAAGAGTAGTAATGCTGGCGATTCGGATGTGCCAAAGAGGAGCCATAAAGAGCTTCCTTTAAGTGAAAAGGTGAAAACTGTAGAAGGGAAAGGAAAGAAGGAAGAAAGGAGAAACAAAGGGAAGGGACATAACAAAGCAAGAGAAGGAAAGG
>NW_012155284.1:5662088-5676860 GCF_000956105.1 Propithecus coquereli
AAAAATAGAAAGAAATGATCTGGACAACTAAAAATATATATATATATATAAATGAGCCGGGCATGGTGGCACATGCCTGTAGTCCCAGCTACTCGGGAGGCTGAGTCAGAAGAATTGCTTGAGCCCAGGAGTTTGAGGTTGCTGTGAGCTAGGCTGACGCCACGGCACTCACTCTAGCCTGGGCAACAAAGCGAGACTCTGTCTCCAAAAAAAAAAACAAAGCAAGAGAAGGAAAGGGAACTGAACCAAAGGGAAGGAAAGGAAGAAGGAAAAGAAACCAAAGGCACAGAATTTCCAGTCCAGCTGGGGGTGGGGTGGGGGTGCCTACATTCCCATAATGAAGCTCTGCTCCCCACTTCCTGGTGCCTGCTGGGCATCTCTAAGTGTGAGTCCCATCAACATCTCACCTCAAGAGCTTCTGCACCAGAAAGCATCATCTCCCTCCTAAATCTGATTCCTAGTGGTTAATGCTACTAACAACTCTCCAAATTCAAACCACGGCCATCTGTTTTTCCTCTTTCTCCCTTGCTCTCCATACCAACCAGTCACCACCTCCAGCATCGGTCGCTGCCCTCTGCCCCTCCCTTTGCACCCCCATTGCCAAGAGTGAAACAGAGCCTGTGTGGGACCCCGTCATCTCTCTCTGGACCAACCCAGGTGAGCAGGTCACAGCCCCATGACATGACTCAACTCAGACGTACCACAAAATCCACCCCCGTCCTGCTCCTGCCCGTGAATATCTCCTCCACCCAGATTTGACAGGGCTTGAAATGTCCTTAGAGTGTTCTTTTCTAATTAATTCAGCATTGCTCTATCCTTAAGTTTAAAGACTGTAAGTATTTCTGTTTGCGGTAACTCTTTGTGCCTCTAAAACCTTCATAAGACTCTATTGATCAGACACTCTCTTCCTCCTACACAGCTCACTCAGGAAGAGCAGGAGCTGCTGGCATGAAGGGAATGGGCGGGAAAACCACCTTTCCCGTGTCACAGCTTCGCCGTGGCTCTGCGTGTCTGGCTGTTGCAATGTGAGCGGAGTAAGGTGGTTGTGGCTAGTTAGTGTTCTAGTCACCCCAGATGTGTAGTGTTTCCCATCTGTAACCCACTAAGCAGACATATGGGGGAAGAAGAAAGGAGCTTTCCCAGAGAAAACAAATAGAAGCCCGCCCTTTCGGGGCTGGAAGAGCAGTAGTTACTGATAACACAATTCTCGTTGCACTGATGAGGCTAACACAAATGGGGTGCACCATTTAGGTTCCCTTAAACATGTCATTGGTTTTTCTTCTTTGAAGATTGAAGATGTTGATGGTGCTGACAAGCTGGTGCTTGCCGCAGTGTGACTGCCACGGTACGAAAGACCAGTGCTGTCCAGTGCTACTCGTCTTTGACAATGCAGGAGAAATTGAGTCTGTGGTTTACCTTCCATGATTATCAATGTCACTGACAACACGCGTGTTAAACTCCCCTTGGCAAGTTTGCCCAGCCAGCTGGCATAGCATTATCCCATCACCACCGCCCCTATCTCAAACCAAAGATCTACACATACAGCGATAGAATTTTTCTTCTGGGTGTCACCTGGGGCTCCCTCACTCTCCATCTGTGAATCGATTCAGGGTCCCAGCCCCAGTTTTCCCTCATCACATTGAAATCTCAGACTGAATCTACCAAAGCGACTCTGAGGAAACCAAGCATACCTCCTACAGAATTCTAACCCAGACATCCCCCAACCTGGATCCGTCCCTGCCTTCAGGATGCCTCAGGTCAAAAAGAGAGAGGAATAGAAAGTTCAGAGTAAACCTGCAGTTGTCACATGGATGGGCATTAGCCCTGTGACCTAGAGTCACAAATTTGCAAAGATTAAATGTGGACTGGAAAGTTCAGTGCTATCAATAAAATATTTCTCATTATTATTTGTCATCAGGAGGCTATAAGCATTAACGATGGCTGCCTTCCCCTCGAATCTGAGGAGAGGCCACCGGAGAGGCCACCGTGGTGTCAAGTGGCTGCAGCACATTCCTTTGTGTGTCTGAGCACCTAGCCCCACCTATTCTTCATTGATACTTAGAGCATATATATTTTTATATATATAAAAACACCACTTATATATATTATATATATATATATAAAAGTGGTAGTGAGGTATTTATCATAGAGGCAAATTTACTCAATTATATATTCATGCATTCACTCAACAAATATTTTTGAGCAACTACTATGTGCCAGGAAGTATTTTAGGTGCCGAGGGTAGATACGTAAGATAAATTTGTAAGATGAATCCAAACTTGTCATGATGCTTACATTCCAGTGGAGGGAAGAGAAACAATTAACAAGAAAAAATAAAAAGATAATTATATCATGATCTGAAGATAATAAAACAAATGACCACAACAGAAAGAAGCTGAGGGTGAGACCACTTTAGTTTGGGAAGTCAGAGGCAGCTTCTCTAGGAAGGGACATTTGGACTGGTGCATGAATTACCCCAAAGGAACTGGGAATGCAAAGATGGGGGAAGAGGACCTCAGGGAAGGGAATTACAAATGCAAAATCCTTAAGGCAGGAACAAGCTTGGTGAGTTCAAGGAAGGGACAAGAGGCCAGCATGGCTGGGATATAGCAGGAAGCCCTGGGGGGATTTTGAGCAGAGAGGAAACACAATATGATTTGCTTTTTGAAAATCCCTCTGGCCACTGTGTGAAGAATCAGTTCTAGGGAAGAAAGGAAGATGGAAGATGACAGCGCAGGAGCCTGTGGGGTCATCCATATGAGAGATGGGGGTGACTAGGGAGAAGGCAGTGGAGGCAGAGAGAAAGAGCCAGGTTCAGGATGTGTGAATTTTGAATGTAAGTTTGACAGGACCTGTCATGGATTGGATGTGGGGATTGGAGTAAGGAGAGAGAAAAAACAGATGAACCCTAGGTTTTTGGCCTGAGCAGTCGGGTGGGCAGTGGTACCTTTCGCTGAGACAGGGAAGGTGGAAGAGGAGCAGGAAAAGAATGGGTGGGAGATCAAGAGCTCTGCTCTGGCCTTATGACGTAGGAGTCTCTATTAGACATCTACGTGAAGATGGCACGAGAGGATCGCTGCGTCTGGACCTCAGTAGACAGATCAGGGCTGGAGCCACAAATTTGAGAGTCATCAGTGTATAGATGCTTCTGTGAGCTGTGGGGCCACATGAGGTCACCTAAGGAGGGGAGAATGTCATCAGAAAGGAGAAGAGGGCAGAGACCACACTCTGGGCCTACTAACTTTTCAAGGTCAGGCAGAGGAGGAGATGCCAGCAGTGACTGAGGAGCTGTGGCCCATGACATAAGAGGAAACTTGCACAAAGACAATTTAAATGGCTCATTCACTGATGTGAAGAGCTAGAAAGTGGAGAGCTCTTGGAAGATCTCACACAAGGAAGAGACATGGAGGTTTGTACAGTGTAAATATAAGCCTGGTGTTAGAGGGAAGCATAGATGACCAGTGGGCCAGAGAGATAATCAATAATGATAGTCCAGAAAGAGCCAATGGGAGCGTGGCTTTGAGAGTGGAGAGGAAGGGAAGAATGGGAAAGACATTCAGGGGTAGAACAGGACTTGGTAGCTGACCATACATATGACCTGTGAGTGGGAGACTCAGTGGCCGGGAGTGGGGGCATTGGTACCTCTCACAAAGACAGCCACAGCGTGGGCAAGAGCAAGCACTGAAGGGGACAGGCTATAAGCACGTTGACACCCAGGAACGACATCTAGTAGGTAAGAGGAGACATAGGTGTGCAGGTGAAGGGAAGTGTTGGTTAGAGCTAAAAATGCAGGAAGCTCTGAGCAGGAGACCCAATGATCGAGCCCACCAAAAGACAACTGACTTTTAGGGGGGTGAACCCAGAGAAAGGATGGAATGAAGGAGACCTAAGCAAATGGCTGGAAGGTAAGATAATCAGCTCTCAAGCCTATGGTTGGTCCCAGCATAACTTCTTCCAGGCCAAGGACAGAATGTGCTAATGGTAAAGAAACTTCGCCAAAACTCTAAATGCCTTAAAGACTGCAAATGAGAGAGTTGCTCCCTGACAGATTTAATGGTCTTATAGAAAATGTACACCTTGTATGTCACCCTCCCCCCCAACACACATACACTTAACCCAGCAACACCCCCCACCCCCTACATACACTTAACCCAGCAAGACTTTCTAGAGCTGGAAGGGTTTTTCTCTCCTTTAAAAAAATGAGGTAGGGGGAGAAAGGGAATAAATTTAAAAACACTTCTATTTCCCAGATTTAACTAAGAAGTAAAATGCATTTTCATCAAATTCTTACAACTCTAGCAGGCTTTTCTTTTTGAACAGTGCAATATAGATAAATTAGGAAATATTTACTCCTTCCATTTTGACTCATGTGCTATTCTTTTTTTCCCCTCTGCTCCTCCTCTTCAAATTGCTTTTTTCCTCCCATTAGTATTCATAATACTCAAGTTAAATACATAAATATCTTGATTAACAAAACCTCTGGGAATGAAGCAATTTTGTGGCAAAATTGTCTATGTTTTAAAAGCAGCCAAGCACCTTCGTAAATCAGGTGAATCAGTGTTAATATAGATTAATAATAATGTTTGTGAGACCTTGTACCCTGCATTCAGTTGCTAGAGGCTAAAAAACAAACAAGCACAAACTTCCTCATATACTTTCTATTTATTTGCAAGGAGCCGAAGATAAATAGTACTGATCCTCCAAAAAATTCTGCAGGCAATAAAGTTTGTCTACAGGGTCTCCAGCCTCGCCTGCTAGACCTGTTGTCTCCTCCTTCCAATCCAGACACCACCGTGTGCCCTTCTGGTCTCTTGCTCCTGCTCTCTACCAAGAGCTGAGGAGGAAGGAGTGAACCCTCTACATGTGTACACTGATTGGCTGAGGGGACCATGCCCTCTACATGTGTGCACTGATTGGCTGATGGGACTGTACCCTCTACATGTGTTCATTGGCCAATTTATGGTACTTTGATATAAATGCATCCGAATCAAAGGAAATTGCATTACAAGCCATTTACATGAGGTAGCGGTGGTGGAGGGGTTGGTGGCTGGTAATGGTGGAGGGATGGAAGCCAGAGATCAGTAAACAAGTGGAAAAGCCCTTCAGTACTCAACTTACCTACTCTGGTATCTGCAGCCTATACCAGATGTCCTCTGATTGCTCCAAGAGCAGCCTGTATTCCCTCTAGCCAGCACGAGTACTGTAATTTCCTAATGTCTTATCTCTAGTTCCTACCAGACTTAGTTCCTTGAGGGTTGAGGGTGTCTCTCTCTTGTTTTTGGATTCTCAAACACAAAATAAGCACTCAATATGTCTTCACTGAATGAATAAATGGATGAATTAATTGAGGTTGGGATGCAAGGCTTATAATGTTGCTCTTTTAAGTGATCGGAAAAGATTGAGGGATGGACTATGCTTTATCTCTCCACCACCATCAAATGGTCTTTGTTCTCTGGGAGGTGCTGAAAGCTTTGGTCTAAAAGTTACTAGAAGCAGAAAAACAAACACTGTCATCATCTGCTTCTCCTAGGTCAGAGAATGTTAGCTGTTTACCCTAACTTTGAGTTCTCCTGTCATAAGACTTCCTACTGCATGTTTTATGTTGCTTGGTGCTCTTGATATTTCATCAATCAAGTTATTCAGACTAATGTTTATTGTGTGTCTACTAAGGTTCAAGAGTAGTGCTGGGCATTGAGGATTCAGCAGTGAACAAATCCAGCCCAGCCCCTGTATTCATCAAGCTTGCAATCTAGATGAGATACTATTTAATGAATTGTCCCTGTCAGGGGTTCCTTTACCACTCATCCATTCATCTATCCATCCAATTGATTCCCTATGTTAATTATTTTTTATAAATTGCTGAGAAAAACATGGGTGCTTGGAACATATTTGTCAAATGAAAGCTTACTGTGGTTTGGGTTGTTCTGGAATCATGGAAATATTAAAGCTAGAAAGGACTGTGCTGGACAGTCTCTGTTTGCCCTTCCAGATCAGCTCTCCACCCTTCCTCCCTTCATCCTGTGCCCTTGGAGGCTGACCTGTAGGGAATGCATCGATGAGCCCTGACCCTCTGGCTTCCCATCAGTGAGGTTCAGTCAAGGTCAGGTTCAGCCAACAGGAGGCACCAGCACGGATCGGGGACACGGGCACTCATAGCAACCCAAAGGCCTTTCCAAGTTCAAATGTCTGCTTTGTCCTTTGCCCTGTCACCACCCGGCTAGGGTTGGTAACAGCTTCCAGCTCTCACTAGCCCACAGACACTGCACCATCCCATAACCATGTCCCCACCTGTGTAAATAAGCCCTCATCTGTTTCCTAAAGGGACTCTGCTACAAAACCCATCTCTTTCAACCTCCAGGCGTGAAATCATAAATTCCTGAAGAAAAGGGTCAACTTTCAGCCTGTGGTCTTCATGACTAATTGGAGCTGCATTGTGATTTTACTACTACCAATATACAGACTGATTTTTTAAAAATGTATCCTCTGTGTTGGACACAATGATGCCAAGACTAAGGTCAGGCCTGGGATGCCAACTAAAACAAGTGTGCAGGAACCAAGTGACAAATGTGTGGCATTTCGAATTCCAATAAGTCACAGCCAGTGAAATCAAGTTCAAACTATGCTGTGAGACTGACATCTACCTATTCCAGCTCTTTTCCCAAGTCATGGCTTTAAACAGGGCAAAGTGCTATTTCCAAGTGACCTCAGGTTTCCCACCCACTTGGTTCACTAACTTCTATCTGCCTGGAATACTTCCCTCCACCCTTGTTTCTGTAAGTCTAATCCCTTTCCACCCTACAGCCTATAGAAATGGATTCTCCTCCATAAATGGTCAAACTTTCTATGCTTATCTCAGTCATAAAATAGCTTGTTTTCCTCCAGATACTTGTAGCATTTTGTTTGTGCTCCCTTATATAACTTACCACCCATTCGTGTTAGAATTATCTGTGTTCAGGTGTTTTTCTCACTCCCAAGCTTTGAATAGTCCTGAAGTCAGGACAATGTCTTACACATTTTTGTTTTCCCTGACAGAACTAGTGTGGTACTTCAGAAATTGAAATTTCTAACTAAATGTTTATTGACTAACTGAATGAATGAATGAATGCATTAGCAACATTATTTTTGCTTAGAATGGTGATATAATTTCTTCTGAGAGTCTCAGAAGACCAAACCATATTTCACATATTTATTCAGAAATAGCAAATTCGTAAAAGCAAATGGCACTATATTTGAGGAGAAATATTTTCAGATTGTTTCCATATGTGTTACTATATATAACGGCTTATGCAATATTTTAAATCAAATTCAACACCATGTGGCCATGTATCTCCTAGAAACTCATAACGATGATTTAGTTCAGAGCTTAAAACAATAACAAGAAAGTTCTTAAAGGAGATGTGTTCATTTATCCTTCAGTTCTGCTCTTTCTCTAGAAGTTTCCTTCCCAGGCTTGGCTCAGATGTCACTTTCTATGCGTGACCTTCTCAAACTTCTCCAGGCAAAACTGCTCTCTCTCCTGTGTTTGTATTGGCCTCTGTACAGACCTTTGTTGTGGCTTTTATTCCACTGTACATAAAAACACATATGGTTATTTATGTGTTCAGTTCCCAGTAAGACTGAACTTCCCAAGAGAAGGGACCCAGTTTTATTCACCTCTATGTTCCCAACACCTAGCATGGCACCTGGCACAGAGTAAGTGCTCAATAAATGTAGTCTGAACTGAATTGGCCTGGTGCCAATTGTGCACTTTGGCTCCAAAAACCTAACCAATACTTTCTTTGGTTTAAAATCCTGTGGCATTTATGAGTTGGGTGTGGCGGAGGGAAGCACACATACAAACACAAAACTCCTTTTGGGAAGCAGTATCCAGATTTCTTATCCATAGCCATCTACTTAGCAGGCTCCCAGTTTGGATATCATAGATCACCTCCACATTAACTCTTTTTGCTTTCAGATACAGGATGGTACCTCGACACCAATTCAGGAACAAGTCCTCTCATAGCTAAGATGGCCAACTTGAGATACAGCCATGTTTCAAGTCAGGGAATGGAGGAAGGAGAGAAAATGTAAACAGACTGAGCGTTCACTCTGTGCTCAGCCTCAAGCTGCAGGACCACTATTCGCTGCCTTTCAGACACACTGGTCTTTCCATTGCCCGAGGCCATCAAACTCTGTCTCACTTCCAGGTGTTTGCGCATGCTGCTGCCTCTGCCCACTCTCATCTTCCATCCTGCTCGGTAAAGACTGCGCTACTTCCCTCTTGTCCTAGGCCAGTGGTCCGCAGAGTGGAGTCTCCAAATCAGCAGCCTCGGCATCCCCCCAGAAACTTGTTGGAAATGCAAATTCTCAGTGCCTACCTCAGGCCCACAGAGTCAGAAACTCTGGCAGTGGGACCCTGAAACCCGTGTTTCCACAAACCCTCCAGGTGATTATGATGGACGTTAACATTTGAGAAGCTCTATTCTAGGCTTGATCGTAACTATACCTGCTGAGAGACGGCGTCTTTGACCCCACCTCCCCAATCTCTATTATGCCTGAGCTGTTATTCTCTCTCATAATATCAATAAAACACAGGTATGATTTCGTTGGTGCAACTGGAAACCTTTATTTTTAAAAGCAAACAAACAAAGCAAACAAGACAACCAAGGCAAACATAGTGAACACTCATTGACAACCATGTCTAAATATCCTGGAAGATATAAGGTGACAGGAGCTGGCACTGTACCACCTCTTAGGGCTGTGCTTGTGCTTCTCGGTTTTTTAAAAACTCTCAGACCCTCCTGGTTTACTAACTCAGAAGGCCAGAGGCCTCTCTTATCAGACCTCTGCATCAGAATCCTGAATAACAAACATCTTCTGCACTGAGTACAAGGAAGTCAAGATTTCTCTGAGGTTAGAAACTGAAAACATTGTTGCAAAGCTGGCAATAGGGGGCCCTACCGAAATAGTGGCGGGTCTGCGGACACTAGGCGGAGCTTCCATTTCAGGCTGGGAAGAGGAACCCACGTTAGAGATGTCGTGTCTGGACTTGAGGCTGCGGGAAGGAATGGACAGAGGCCATTGGCAGGGCGGAGGCCCCCAGTCTGGCAGCAGGGAGAGGAGCTGGGTAAAGGCCACTCTGTCCACTTGCTGAAAACACATGCCACTCTCTCTTCCGTCACAGGCACATCTCCAAAGGCCGTTTCTGCACCAGCGGATATAACTTGCCTTTGCCCCAGTGTCCCCTAATTGTTCCCACCGTTCCTTATAGATCCAGCTCTGCTCATGAACCTGCCCTGCCTCGGAGGGGCAGGAGGAGTGGGGTCCCACCAGGGCGCACGCAGCAGAGCAGCCCCCGCACAGGCAGTTCTGGGTCAGGGCGCTGGAACGACTCCTGGTGCCAGAGCCCAGTTCCATGCCCAGACGGCGGCCAGGGCTCCATGCCAAGGCTGCCGTGCGGCCTCACTGCTCCCTGGCTTCCCGCCAGCTCCCGTGCCAGGAAGGAACGGCCTGTCACGAGTGAGGAGTGGGCAACTGGATGCTTCCAGCTCTGACTCCTTGGACAGCCGCACCCTGTCGGGTGTTGCTCCTTTGCCCTTTCTCGTGGCGAGTTTAGCAGTTTAAGGGAAGAGGGGCAAGTGGGAAGATGCAGATAGATGCAGAATTCCTATATGGTCCCTGGCTTCAAATTTGAAATACTGTTTTCCAGGCTCAGGCACAAATTCACTTGTCATCGCTTGGTTCCTAACACAGGAAAAAATACAATGGAAAATTAGATCCCGTGTCACAATGTCATGGGTATAAATAAAATGAAAGGCAAGCTTGACGTCAGCAGTGAGGATCCTCACATTCCACTCCACTTCCTCATCATCAAATATTCAGCTCAATTTACCCCTTTGAGAGGCGGAAGCTGGCTACACGGGTGGGGGCTCTGTGCTGTGGGGACCGTGTTTCTCTCTCTCTCGAGATTCCCCAGGAGCCCTGGGCACACAGTCCCACAGGCTGGGCCTCATTCCGTGGGTTGGATGCTTCCTGGGTTTGAGGTGACATTCCTAGCAGATGTCACAATTCCTTTTACTCATCCTCTCAGCTTCCCCCAGTCTACATCCTTCCACTCCAATCTTCCTTCTCAGAAGCAGTCAGCTTGTCCCTTCGCCAGACTTCCTGGGAACACATGGAGGGGACGTTTCCCTTGTGGCGAAGGGAAAGGAGGCTGCAGGAGGGGAGAGCAGAGGGCCCCCGCGCACAGTAAGGGGCAGGTGTGGATGGTCTCCGCTGCACCCTCAACTTCGATGTGCCACTGGAAAGTGGTGTACGAATCAGCCTGGGAATGTTGATTTATATTTTAAGCACAATCTAAATCTGGAACAATCTAAACAAACACCAGGGTGAACAATTTTGTAGTGCAAACTTCCCCCCACAAGCTCTATCTTTGTAAATCAAGCTATTCCTCTCTTGGGTTTTTCTCGAAGTGTTAAGCACCCCTGTGTCCCAAAGCCAAAAATAGACATGGTCTGGTATACAACCTAATGCACTTTATCATGAAAGGGCATCTGACTTCAAAGCATGCTGAGGAATGTAGGCAGGCGGTGCCACACTTATGAATAAACCCATAACTGTTAATACGAGTACAGGGATTAGCACCTGCCATGATCTGGTTTTATGTCTTGACTCCTAGGGCCATATCACTGGATCTAGGATGGTTGTCGAGTCTCTTCCCAATTCACATGCTGCAAATCAAACATTCAGATGTTAAATCTTTGCTTTGAAATCACTACATTCAACAAATAGTTGTAAACTTGACTCTATGCTGGGACCATTTTGGGCCACTCAAATGGGGATGACCCAACTTCTCTGGCCGTCTTTGGTTTGATCAGCAAGAACATGATTAGCAGTATAGGGAAGACAGAGGCCTTTAGTGTCCAATAGATAGGTTTAAAACACAGTTCCAGCCGGGCGCAGTGGCTCACGCCTGTAATCCTAGCTCTCTGGGAGGCCGAGGCGGGAGGATTGTCTGAGCTTAGGAGTTCGAAACCAGCCTGAGCAAGAGCGAGACCCCGTCTCTACTAAAAATAGAAAGAAATTAATTGGACAACCAAAAATATGTAGAAAAAATTAGCCGGGCATGGTGGCGCATGCCTGTAGTCCCAGCTACTCAGAAGGCTGAGGCAGAAGGATTGCTTGAGCCCAGGAGTTTGAGGTTGCTGTGAGCTAGGCTGACGCCACGGCACTCACTCTAGCCCGGGCAACACAATGAGACTCTCTCTCAAAAAAAGAAAAAAAAAAAAACAAAACAACACAGTTCCATCTCTTCCTGGATGTTTGACTTTGGGTTTGTTACTCAGCCTCTCTCTGCAGTAAAGCTGCCTGCCTCCAAGTGCGCGAGCGCTGCATCAGATGACCAATGGAAGGTGCTGCACACAGTACCTGGGTCCCGACAGGGCCTGGTAAGTACTTAGCAGTGGGGGTGCCCTTCCTTCCCCCCGCCCCCAGAGTTGCATCTGCTGCCTAGGGGAAAAATATATAAAATGGGAAAGAAAGTTACTGTTGCATATACACACAAGGTAGTGCTCATTCTGTCACCCCGCCCTACACATGCACTTGTACACATGCACACGCTTTAACCTGGCTTTAGATAGGTGTGATTATTCCAGGCCACAGATGACAATGTTATTTTTAGCACTAGATTTCTGACTCTGCTCCCACTCAATAAGAAGGAGATTAGACTGATAATGGACTGAAATGGCATTTGGTTGTTTTCCTCCCTGAGTGTACTCAGTGGGGCAGGATTTAGTAATGCCTAGGCCCTGGGCCCTTCTCATTTTGTGTCCCATTATGGCACTGAGGATGACTTTGTGGCCTGAATTCTGGGAGACCTATTTTATAAGATGTGTTGCTATGACCACAGAAGGTTTTTTTATCTTTACCAAAAGAATCTCGCGAGGGAACGTTGTTCTGCAAGAACTATGCCAGAACTGGCCCAGGGCAGAATTGGGAAGTGCAGGGAGCTGGTTTCATTCCATCATTTTTTCTACCTCCTCTCCCCAACCTAAGCATCCAGCATCCAAATGCCACATCTGGCTTCCAGAACCTTCTCTGATAGTGCCCTATCTGTTTTGACACTGTCCGAGCTCTTATCTTCCTTACATCTCAAAACTCACCCTTTCTGTAACCCTTCCCTCCCAAACCCACCATCTGCTAGGTGGATATGGTTCAGGCCATGAGGTGAGGTGGAAATTTTATGCCAGGAGGGTGAAGGTTTCTAATTTTTGTGTTTTGTCGCTGTTGTTGAAGTTGTTAGTTAAAGGAGCCCTATTCTTTGTCTTAGACCCATTTTAGGGCTCTTCTCCTGCCAGGAGAGGAGATGAAATAGAAGGCAGGGGCCTTATACTCTCCATAGAGGCTGGATGTTCCATCCACACACTCAGCATTTTCCCCTTTTCCTTTGGGCTCAGTGGCATGCTGGATCCAGCTCATACTGGCTTGTGAGAGCTCAGGGTCAAAATCTCAGGAATTTTGCAAGATGGTTGTTAGATACGGTCATTATTAAAAATTAAATTATACAGGCATACAAGTAAATAAGTTATATTACAAACAAAAGTAATCAATACTTAAATCTCATTACTTCCTAATTATTTCATTACACTTCCTCTTATCGATGACTTGACATCATTTATATCTATTGGATCTGTATGGTGGGACTGTTATACATGGTGTGTGACTGCACATCTCTTCCCAGCTCCACGTTCAGTGTCGTCACACTGCTGGCTTGAACTCAGCCGCGGTGGGAGTATTCACACCAGAGAACTTGGCAAACACTATAATTCTGGGCTTTAGTTATGCCCCTTCTCCCACCAACCCAGTTGGTAAGCATTATCAGCAAACCCCCGCTTCAAGCCCCAGTGGCCCCAGGCGCTTGCTTGTAGTCAGTTACAAGTGCCCACATCCCACTTCCCGGGTGTGGGGAGAGAGATGCAGAACCTCCTGAAAGCTCTGCCTGTGCCCTCACAGAGCCACTTTGCCTAGGTAATGTCTGACACCCTGGAGTCACTCCTGCTGTACCCCTTCCCCACCACAGAGACACATGTTCCCTCCTCACTACTCACACACAAACGCTCTCATAATCAACACTCTCTGCTCCAGGTGGATTCAATCCCAATAACCCCAGAGCAGAATGGGACATCCTGTCTGCTGGCGGGGGTGTGTGGCTGGGGTCTGAAGTTAAGAAGGGAGAAGCAGAGAAAACGGGGTGTTTTGGACACCAGGCTGCTGTGCACACCATCTCTTAGCACCATGTGGCTTTCCAAGGGGAAAGATGAGTGGGTCTTCAGACATTCTCATGCCAGGCATATACTGCATGGGTTGACTGAAGGACAGAGCAAGTAGAAATAAACCTGTAGTTTCGACCTCTGGTTTTCAAAACACTTGGCTTTTTCTTTTCATCACAGTGAATGAGTCAAAGGGTATCATCCTTAAAAGAATTCACTGTGTTTTGTACTTAACAAAGCCCTATCACACTTATTATTACACAAATTTGAGAATAACACCATGAGATAGGCACAACACACACATTGCTATCCCCATGTTGAACAAAAGGGCCCACAACTCAGAAGCTACCTAATCTACCATTGCCCATTGGTTAGTTTGTGAAAGACGTGGGATTAGATCCCACAGTGCCATCTGATTTTGAAAATGCCATGCCTTCCAAATGCAGGAAGCAGGCCATGCCTATTACTTTAACCTGAAGTCGACCAGGCCAACCCATGCACTGTTCTCTCTCTCTTCCTCCTCCAAGGACTCTCGCTCTAGCCCGCCTCCTGATTCCATAGCATCGAGCTATTCAGTTTCTTCTGGCCATGTGCACTCTTTGTTTACTAGAAAGTAAGATTAGAGGTTGGCCTTCAGTGTCCTTAACAGATGTCCTTAACAGATGACACCAGAGTACAAAGAAGAAGACAAGGCCATGGAATCGCAAGGCCACATTTAGCTGGTCAGTGGGGGAAGCTAGAAATAGTGAGAAAGCTCTGCTTGCAAAGAATATGGAGTTAAACTGTGAATGCCACATATCATAAACTCCTAAACAATTTTTATGAGACTTGGGTTTATTAAATCCTAACTAAAAGACTGAATGACATTAAGCCTTATTAATCTGCTGGCCAATTGGGCGGAAACCACGAAAAGCGGAAAGGAGAGTGACCAGCTTTTGCAAAACAGCTGCTCACTCAGTCCTTGGGCCAGACCCAAAGAACTGGGGAAAAGAAACTCCATATTATATCCCTGTAATGAGGGGTTTTGTTTTATAAGCTGTGACTGGAAAAATTTGTACCAAATTGTTAATAGAAATTATTCGAGGGAAAGTAAATATTTTTTTTTCAAAGTCCCACAATCAACAAACAGTTTTCAGTAGATAACCACCTTTTTTCAGTCTTCTTTATATTTTCAGAAACACAATAATAATGCCTTAAATTTATAAAGCATGTTAACTTTTGCACAGTGTTCTTGTCCATTACTTCAACCAAGTCATGTGAACACCATGTATTTTTTTTTTGAGACAGAGTCTCACTGTGGTGCCTGGGCTAGAGTGCCGTGGCATCAGCCTAGCTCACAGACACCTCAAACTCCTGGGCTCAAGCGATCCTTCTGCCTCAGCCTCCCGAGTAGCTGGGACTACAGACATGCACAACCATGCCCGGCTAATTTTTTCTATATATAGATTTTTAGTTGTCCAAATAATTTCTTTGTATTTTTAGTAGAGACGGGGTCTCGCTCTTGCTCAGGCTGGTCTCGAACTCC
>NW_012155284.1:5676910-5752533 GCF_000956105.1 Propithecus coquereli
TTGCTCAGGCTGGTTTCAAACTCCTGAGCTCAAACAATCCGCCCGCCTTGGCCTCCCAGAGTGCTAGGATTACAGGCGTGAGCCACCACGCCTGGCCAATGAACACCATATATTAATGTAAGAATCCTGCCATTAAATAAACTAAAGCAAAATCTTCCAACAGACAAAAGAAATGTGGAAGGAGGTGTTACTCCAGGAGCACAGGGGTTGCGACGCGGCCGTTTCTCCAGCTCCCTGTCCTTCTAAGTTGCTGTGTTCCTTTCAGGTCCTCATAATTTCATTTCTGACCCTCATTTCCACCACAAAATTAAGTTCAAAAGGTATCTGTTTGCTCTTTCTCTTCATGTTTATTCACATGCCTGCCTCATTGGTAAAATCACTGGCAAATGGCCACTTTGAAAAATAAGACAGAACTATCATTCTAGTGTAACTTTCCCATGAGTAAGATTAATGCTCCCTTTTAACCTGTCTTCTTTATTCGAAGTCAAGTATATTTAGCCCTTAAGTGTAGTTAAAGCAAATATAGGAACCGGTTGTTTGTCCAAATAAGTCGATTACTACTAAGAACTATTGTGAATGGTTAATAATTCTTTACGGGCCACCTACAGACATGTACCTTGGCAAAGGCAATTTACAAATTGATCTCTGTGATTTGAAAAAGTAGCTGGTTTTCTCTCTACCCTTTGGTAAATCAAGGCTACTGAATTATTGGATAGTAATGAGCTAGCTTGTCATTAGCTTTAATATCCCCATTTCTGCATTCTCTCACCAAGTTAACATGGCTTCGATATTAAAATTAAGAATATTCTCACTAAACTCAAACATAATATCAAGATGATTGGTGAAAAAAGATGGCTGGCTTGGAGAACATAATTAGAATTCAACATATCTTTGAAGAAAACAGAAAGAAAGAGAAAAGAGAGAGACAGAGAGAGAAGGAAAAAAGAGAGACAGAGAGAAATATGTCAGCATTCACAGGGTACAAAACAGAAAAAATAATAGTACTAATAAGAGTATTCAGCTGTTCCCATGGCTGGGAAACAGCATAAAAGGAGCAGACCCAAGTGTCTATAAGTATTCGATATTTAATAAACCTGGCATTTTAAATCAGGTGAAGGGATGAAATATCAGTAAACAGTATTGGTATCCAAATATGTTTTCTAAAATTTTTAAAAATTTTGTTTTTATTTTAGATTTAATTTCGTTTTAATTTTAGATTGTAATTTTTAAATCAGGTGAAGGGATGAAATATCAGTAAACAGTATTGGTATCCAAATATGTTTTCTAAAATTTTTAAAAATTTTATTTTTATTTTAGATTTAATTTCGTTTTAATTTTAGATTGTAATTTTAACATGTTAAAATGTCAGAAAATTATAAATAAATATTTGTATAACATTGGGGTTAATAGGACTATCAGAGAATACATCAAAGGCATAAGTCATAAAGAGAAAGTTTGATCCATTTGACTTTATTAAAATTTTAAATTTTATATATCAAAAACATCCACCATATAAGTCCTTTGTCAAATATATGCATTTTAAACGTTTTCTCCCAGTCTATGACTTGCCTTTTTATTTTCTTATTTTGAGAGCAGAAAATTTTGATGAAATCCAATTTATCAATTTTGTTCTTTTATATTTTATAATTTTTGTGTCCTAAGAAAACTTTGTTTACCCCCAAGATTACAGAGATTTTCTCTAATGTTTTCTTCCAGAATTTTTAAAGTTCTAGCTTTTACATTTAAGTCTATGACCCCTTTAAAGTTAATTTTTGAATATGGTGTGAAATAGGAGTTGAGGAACGTTTTTCTTTCACACAGATATCTAGGTGTTCTGGCACCATTTGTTCAAAGGATTATCTTTTCTCATTCAAGTATCTTGGCACCTTTGTCAAAAATCAACTGGTTATACATATGCGGGTCTACTTCTGGACTCTCTATTTTGTTCCATTGATCTGTGTCTATTTTTTTCATGAATACCACATTGTCTTGACTACTATTGCTTTATTCTAAATCTTGAAATCAGTATGGGTCCTCTAACTTTGTTCTTTTTAAAAAAATTTTCAGCAATTCTAGGTGCTTTCTACTTCAATATAAATTTTAGAATCATCTTGTCAATTTCTACAGACTAGCCCCTGGGAGTTTTAATAGGGATTGGTCAAATCTATAGATGAATTTGGGGGAAATTGACATTTTATAGAAATTAAATTTGATACATAAACATGGTATATCCCTCCACTGATGTATATCTTTTAATTTTTCTCAGCAGTTTTTTAGAGTTTTTCAGTGTATGAGGCTTGGATATATTTTATTTAAATTTATCCCTAAGTAGTTTAGGTTTTTTGTGAAATTATAAATGGTAATTTTAAAATTTTATTTTCCAATTTTTTTGTTGCTGGTTCATAGAAATACAATTAATTTTTGTACATTGGTCTTGTGTCCTATAACCTTCTAAATTTACTTAGTTCCAGGAGAGTTTATCCATTTATTTTTGGGGGGTATGTATACTGCTTAGAATTTTCCACATACATGATCCTCATGATTCCTTACAAAAATCTCTTACAATTCAAAAAGAATAAGACAACTCAATAAAAATAAACAAAATATTTGAAAGCATACTTAAAATATCTATAAATATCCAATAAACACATAAAAAGATGTTTAACAACTTTTGTCATTAGGGAAATGCAAATTTAACCCACAATAAAATACAAAAAATATCCACTAGAATGGCTAATATTAAAAAGACTGTATAATACTAAATGTTGATAAAGATTTGGAGCAACTGAAACTCTCATCAATGTTGGTGAGAGTATGAAATGATAATAATTTCTATTAAGAGTTTGCCAGTGTCTTACAAAGTTATACATACACTATGTACATATGTATGTATGTATACATACATACGTATGACCTAGCAATTCCACTTCTAGATATTTACCCAAGAAAAATGCCAACATATGTCCACAAAAGGATTTGTACTCAAATATATCAGCCTTACTCATAATAGACCAAAACTGAAAAAAAACCCCTGTGCTCATCAATAAGTGAATGGATAAACAAATTGTGGAGGCTGGGCGTGGTGGCTCACGCCTGTAATCGTAGCACTCTGGGAGGCCGAGGTAGGCAGATTGTTTGAGCTCAGGAGTTCAAGACCAGCCTGACCAAGAGCGAGACCCCGTCTCTACTAAAAAAAAATAGAAAGAAATTATCTGGACAACTAAAAATATATAGAAAAAATTAGCCGGGCATGGTGGCACATGCCTGTAGTCCCAGCTACTTGGGAGGCTGAGGCAGGAGGATCACTTTAGCCAGGAGTTTGAGGTTGCTGTGAGCTAGGCTGATGCCACGGTACTCTAGCCTGGCCAACAGAGCAAGAACCTATCCCAAAAAAAAAAAAAAAAACCAAATTGTGGTATAGTCATACAATGGAATACTACACAACAATAAAGAACTACTGATACACACAACTGCATGACTGAATCTCAAAAACATTGTGCTTTATGTACAAAGTACATATTATAAGATCCCATTTATATGAAGTCCTAGAATATGAAAAAAACTAACCTAAAGTTATAGAAATTAGATCTATATAGGATGGCACAAAGAGAACTTTTTGGGGTGACAGAAATGTTCTATATCTTGATTATGGTCATGGTTACATGGATATATATTTATCAAAACTCACAGAATTGTACTCTTAAAGCGGATGCATTTTTATTGTGTATAAATTATACTGCAATTATGTTGAAAAAAATCCATAATAAACATTCAAAGAAAATGACAAACCTAGAATATTTGCAACATCTAAGGCAGATAAGTTTGTGAGGTCTTTAATATACAAAAAAAAAACTTAAAAATCAATAAGAAAAAGATGTACACGCCAATAGAAAATTGCAAAACACCCAAAGGAGTAATTCATAAAAGAAAAAATATTTAAAAAGATAGACAATAAATATGAAAAAGACTCCAACTCTTTAGAAATCAAAGAACTATAAAGTAGAATAACAACAATATACAGTTGACCCTTTAATAACCCAGGTTTGAACTACATAGGTCCACTTACATTTGGATTTTTTCCAATCACAGATGGAAAATACAATATTCATGGGATGTGAAACCCATGTATACAGAGGGCTGACTTTCCCCATCTGCTGGTTCTGCAGGGTACACTGCAGGACTTGATTGAGTACAGGACTTGTACAGATTTTGGTATAGGTCAGGGAGTTCTAGAACTAATCCCGTGTGTATACTGAAGGACGACTTTAATTTATTATCTATCAAATTGATTAAAAAAAAAAACCTGAGACACCTGGATTTGGTGAAGGCAGGGAGAAAAAGATACTTCCAGACTTTTTTTTTTTTTTAAGAGATAGTTTCACTATGTTGCCCAGGCTGATCTTGAACCCCCGGGCTCAAGTAATCCCCTCATCTCAGCTTCTCGAGTAGCTAGGACTACAGACATGTGCCACCATGCCCAGCTTCACATCTTTAGTGGGAATGTAAATTGGTACAATTTCTGGGAAGAAAAATTATCAATATATATGCCAAGTCCTTTTCCTCTAACAGGATGCTAGGCGTAGGGACTATGGGTGGGCATGCGTGTGTTCCCACTTCAAATCACCTCTGGTGCAAAGACCCTCAGGTTTGAGCCTCTATTATATGCTTGTGTCCCAGGAAGCAAAATATAACCTTAACTTTAAATGTAACCATTATGTGCTTCTGTCCCAGGAAATAAAATTTAATATTAATTGGGGTAAATCAGACTAGCAATGAGAAGGTCCCCAATCTCCAAAGCAATTGTCAACTGAGAGTCTCTGAGTATGTACCCCTTAAGAGACCAGAGGACACTGACACTTCATACCCAGGTAGGCACCAGGCTAAAGCCTGTGAACCTGTAGGAGTGTCCCCAGTATTGGCTCACAAGGGGCCCTGCCATTGTAAGTGGCTTTCCTTCATCTGAAGGCTAGCATGGCTGGAGAGGAGGGCCCACCTGTTCCCCAGGCTTGGCTCAATCACCAGGGTCCAGGGGATGGAGTGGTCTCATTGGTCAGCTGGGATATATCATTTCCCTTGTGGTGGGGGACCACATTGGATTAAGTCCCTGTCTAGATTATGTGGAATAGGGTAGGAGTCTCTCCAGGGGAAAGAATGAAGGACAGGTTAAAAAGACACAGATGTGGCCGGGCGCGGTGGCTCACGCCTGTAATCCTAACACTCTGGGAGGCCGAGGCAGGCGGATTGTTTGAGCTCAGGAGCTCGAAACCAGCCTGAGCAAGAGCAAGACCCCCGTCTCTACTAAAAGTAGAAAGAAATTAGTTGGACAATTAAAAATATGTAGAAAAAATTAGCCAGGAATGGTGGCGCATGCCTGTAGTCTCAGCTACCCGGGAGGCTGAGGCAGGAGGATCGCTTGAGCCCAGGAGTTTGAGGTTGTTGTGAGCGAGGATGACGCCACGGCACTCGCCCGAGCAACAGAGCAAGACTCTGTCTCAAAAAAAAAAAAAAAAAAAGATGCAGATGTTACCACAGAGGGCAAACAGGCATCTTCTTACCTCCACGCTCAGACTCCCCAGCTCCTTCCTGGAGTCACTGGGGCCATTTCCTATCACCTAACGAGTATACCACCAGGTGAGTACACTCAAGTCTCATGTGTTGCTTGTCACTCCATCATCCCCAGTGCTCTGGTAGGGATGGGGCCTCCTTCTGAGCTGTGTGCAATCTGTCTTCCCTGCTGAGATCACAGGTGATGTTGAAGAAAAGAGTGGGCAGAAGCCACACCCAAAGGAAAAAGGTGGAGTCCGGGAAAAGGCCTGTTTCAACCGGGGAACGTGCACATACAAAATGCGTGTGCTATGGGTGGCTACGCAGAGAAGTTAGTTGAGGTGTTTCACCCACCCAGGCTCATCCACAGGGGCTCAGAGCTGGAGAATCCACTAGACATCCTTCTCCAGTTCATACCAATCTCTCCCTTCTCTAATTTCGTCCTGCAATTTTGTTGTCAGCTCACTAGTGACCTCCCAGTTCTTGCACTGTTTCAGAAGAATTCAGCATGTCTCCTTAACTAGCAGGAAAGCCACAGGTTAAATCCTCCCTCCTTCCTCAAACCTCCCTGATTACCCCAGCCTGGGATGATCTCTCTCCCTCTTCATCCCTCCCATTCATACTTGCAGTAATCACATTCTTGTTTGTAGCAGCTTTTCTTTTGTTGCCTTGAATCACGATATATTTTTTGGCTTCAAGGTTTACTCTTCGTGCACTCACACCTTTTCTTCCCAGCAGGTTGCCTCTTATTTCTTTCCATCCCCAGCTGCATACGGCGCACTCAGCGCTAGGCAGTTTAGCCTAGTGGCTCGGAACCTGGGCATGAGACTCACATACCTGGGTATGAATTCCAGCTCTGCCACTGACTAGCTGCATGACCTACAAATTACTCAGCTTCTATCTGTCTTCTTTATCAATAAAGTGAGGACAAAAGTAACACCTTCACTGGGCGGTTGTGGGGACTGAGACAAGCAGTAGCAAGTGTTCAGCAGAGAGCCTGAGGTGCTGTAAGGGCTCCGGGCAGGTTGGCTGTGAGCACATAAGTGCTTGTGAATATCTGCTGGTTGAATGGCGCTAATCAGGCAGCGACACTAAGTAAATAGAGAGAGGGCTGCTCTCGAGTGGGGCTGGGAAGCCAGAGTGCCAGCGTCGGGAACCCCATGCTGTCCTAAAAGAGGAGGCTGAAACCTGGTGATCTTGGGCAGTAGACTCCATGGGACAGGTCAGGTATTATCATAGCATTTAGTGTTCTGCTTAAGGGGAAGAAATGTGGGGAACTGAGGTTGTGTAACAGAAATTATTAGAATATTAATTGATCAAGTATTTATTGAGCACCTATTGTACGCCAGGAAAATAAATTTCTTTTCTTGGAGATAATTAAGAGTATAATAGCTAGAGTGTGTTCTCTCCTCACCATACATGTACATAGTTCAAGCCTCAATGGTTTCTGGCCTGAATCCTTGTGATTTTCTCCTAACCAGTCCTCATGCCCACCCTGTTCTTCCTTTACTAATCTATACTGAGCAGAGCTGGTGAGATGAGTTTTCTAAAATACCCAAATATTGTATTCCCTTTCTGAAAACCTTTCAGTGGCTCCTCCTGCTGGGGTTGTCTGTCTCTCCTGCATCCCACACCCAAGTACCTCACCCCTCCAGGATTCAGTCTCCCCTGGATCTCTACCTAGCAACTCTCCTCTCACTCTTTAAGAACCAGCTCAAGTATCAGCCCCCTGGGAAACCTTCTGTAGCTATCAGAGTCCCCCCACCCCCCACCCCACCCCCGCCAAGAAATACAGAAACCACTTTCTGTGTTTAAACAGAATAATGCACAGGACTGGTTTTGTAGGTGATGGAAAAAATGAGCCATCAACCAGGGGACAGTGAGGCAAACAGAGATTAGCACCAGTAAGAAACTGTTACCACCCCAAGGGTAGAGGGACAGTTGGAGGTTACCAGGACCCAGGCTCCATTGTCTCTCTGCTGAGGTTGGACCCCAGAGGACCTGTCTAGGGGGAGATGCAGGCAGGGGGAGACTGGCTGCCTTGAAGATTCTGAAGGTGCCATGCAAGGCAGAGGAGGGGAACAGCTGCCCTGATCCCCCTTCATTCTTCCTCCAGTCTGCCTTCTCCCCAACTGCTGGAACAGCCAGAGCTGCTGACACCACAGGGCTTCCCACCCCTGCCCTGGAAAGGCATGAGCAGAGGAAGAATGGGGCTTGGGGAGGCTGCAGGTAGCCACCCTCTCTTTCCTGCTCCCCCACTCCGATCCTGTCTTCTTTATAGTCCCGATTCCACTGTGCTGTGATCCCTCTGTTTACAAGTCTGTTTTCCTTACTAGACTGTGGAGTTCTACAGGGTGAGACAATGGCCTTATTCATCTTGGCATCCTTAGCTCCTGGCATAATTCACAGTACATAATAGGCATTTAATCATCTTTGGGTATCTGTTGAAAGTAAACTCCTGGGGTCGCCTTCAGCCAGCTCTCCTTTTCCATCTCCTTTTTCGATCTACCTACTTTGACTGACCTCTCCTTGGCATTGAAGAATAAACAAGCAGGAGCTTGGGGTTCATTCACCTCTCTGGGTCTGCAATCTACAGCCTTATATTTAAATTCTCCCAACAACAAATCACAATAGTTATATATACTCAGAGCACCAGCAACATATCAACCTTCTACCTTCCCATAGCTACGTGAGAATTATCCACGGAAAATCCCCCAACTCTCAAAATATCTTCTCTCTACCACCCAAGATGCTTCTGGGCCACCTCTCCCTGCTGTTAATCAGTGTGTGCTCAGGGTAAACAAACTAATTTTAAAATCAGTTTAAGCAAAACATAATTAGGAAGATAAATTAGCTGCCCACAAAATTGCATAATGAATGCCCATGCAGAAATTATTTTTATTATCCACCATTTTTATTATCTCTATAATGGTTTCCTTTCCATCACTGCAGATAATACTTGGCTGACAGCAGAAGGAAATACCATAGAACTTACCTCTGACCTTGATCATCTATACAATGATTACCAAAGGAGAAACACTGGCTTTTTGGTTTTTCTTATCTTGAATTTTTAACACCGGCCTAGTGGAATAGCAAGGGGGCTTAGAGGAAAAGACCCCTGTTACTAGAGTCGGGCAACCGGAGTTCGACTCTTGGTTTGGATCTATCACTGTGCAATCATGAGCAAGCTAGGTAGCCCCTGCGAAATCAATTTCTTCGTATGTGAAATGAGGATGATGACTACACCTACCTCAATGATCATGAGAGCCAACACATGCTTACTCTGTGGCTTAAGAATGAATTCATATGAATTAATTCCTTTAATCTTTACCACCACCTCATGAAATGCATACTATTATTATTTGCACATAAGGAAACAGGCATAGAGAGATTATGTAACTTGCTCAAAAGGATACTGTGAAAACTGGATATGGTTTTATAAACTGAAATCATAAAGCAGCTGCCTGAAACATAGTAGGTACTCGATTAATTTTTTCCTTTACAAGTGTCATGTCCCCATCTCAAAATGACTGATCCTTATGGAAACTAGTTTTTTACTGAACCTCCCTGGTCAAGAGGCCTGGATGCTCCGACGCTAGCTCTGTACTCACTGTACTCTGTGTTTTAGGTTTCCCCATATAAAATGACAGATTATATCAGCAGCTGCCAGTTGGTGGCCTATGGGCTGTGCCTGGCCTGCACCACTACATTTTGTTGCATTGCATAATGTTTACATTTTCTGAAAGTAATTCCCAATGTTCAAAATCAGTAGATCTCCCTTGATTTCTTTCTCTACACACACATGCATACATGTACACATACACACGCACACACACACACAACGATTTCAGGCTCCTCTTGAAAATAGGCCCATCTAGCCACATGGGCTCTTATTCCCACAAAGCAACATTCACCTTAAATTGAGCAGAGGCCACCTCCTTTTACAAGGCAAATATGTCCCAATTTGCCATGGTCCCCATTTCTCAGAGCTTCGTGCAGACGTGTAAGGCTACAACCTCCAGACTCAGTGATCACTAAGGTCTCTCCCTTCCACTACTAAGAATCCATGATTTCCTGATAACTTGACAGAGTTTCCCAGGGGGAGTCCACTGCAGGGCACCATAGATTTTCATTGAATGTTGTTGCCTCATAGGCTGATCAATTCACCCCAGATTAACTGGAACTGTCCCTTTTTTTAGACAGAAAGTCCTGCATCCCAGGAAATTCCTCAACCCCAGGCAAACCAGGTTGGTCACCCTGTGTGTCACTCTAACATAGCCCTTCCCACTTGGAAGATAAAGATGCCATATTTCATCCTAGTCTCCCCTCATTGGGCAGCTCCTGTGGTACAAGGAGAGCATGCCTAGCCCGGCAGGATATGTTGGGGTTGGGGGAGGTGGGGTGGGCTGGATGGAGAGGACCTACACTTGGTCACCAGTCATATGACCAGTTCTCCTGATGGGGCTCAATGTGACCTTAGGTAGCTCACCCAGTCTCTGGGCCTCTCTGCCCTGTCATTCATTCATTCCACAAATATTAAATGCCTTCCATGTGCCAAGCACCATGCTAGGCACTGAGGATACAGCAATGAATAAGCAAGAACAAGGTCTTTTCCCTTAGAGAATTCACATCTAGAAGAGGAAAGACAGTAAAACAAGTTAACAACATCTAATGGTATTCCAGGTGGTGATAATGCCATAAATAAACCATTGGCCATGTAAGAAAAGCAATCAGTAGGGCCACAGGGCCATCAGCAATTTTGGTGGGTGGCAAGGAGTACCAGAAATGAACTGAGATTTCACCTGGCCTTCCATTTTGATCAATATGAAGTTCTTAACTTTGGGGCTTTGTGACTCAAGGCATATACGTAACAATTTAATTTTCCAATTACAAAATGTTTCTTCCTCAGTGAAAAAAGCTTTGTGGCTGCAATCCATATCAATATGAAATTTGGTTCTTGCACAGATGGATTGGAAATTTATCAAGTCAAATCCACCCAAACAGTAGCACAAGGGTTGCAAAAAGAGAGAGGCCAAGCTTATTAGCAAACCTGACAACACTTTATTAAACAAAGTACAGCTGGAGTCAGGAGCCCACATGCCAAAGCCAGAAGCAGAAAAGTAAGTAAATAAGTAAATAAATAAACTGTCCATCACCTACTCCCAACTCTTTCCACAAAAGCTGTATCCTCTCTCAATGAAAGAAGTAACCACATTATAACAAATTAAGTAAGGGACACTATCTCAGTATGTCATTCATTCATTGCACAGATAGGTATAGAGTACTTGCTATGTGCCAAGACTGTTATCATAAGTAATGAAAGGTGGTGATCCTTGGGAAGTTCAGCATATTTGTCTATATTTAAAGTAACCCTTATTTTATTCTTTAGATTCTAAAACAACAAATTGCATTTTATAATTTTTAAGCTTAGAAAAGCTCTTATAGACATTGGCCTAGGCCAAGAATTTATGAAGAAGACCCCAAAGGCAATCACAGCAACAACAAAAATAAATAAATGGGACCTGATCAAATTAAAAAGCTTCTGCACAGCCAAGGAAACTGTCACAAGAGCAAACAGACAACCTACAGAATGGGAAAAAATATTCACATGTTACACAACTGATAAAGGGCTGATAACTAGAATCTATACAGAACTCAGGAAAATCAGCAAGAAAAAAATCAAACAATCCTATCAGAAAGTGGGCAAAGGACATGAACAGAAACTTTTCAAAAGAAGATAGACTAATGGCTAACGAACATACGAAAAAATGCTCAACATCTCTAATCGTCAGGGAAATGCAAATCAAAACCACAATGAGATAGCACTTATCTCCACTGAGTATGGCCTTTATCAAAAAGTCCCAACAAATGTTGGTGTGGTTGCGGAGAGATAGGAACACTCATACACTGCTGGTGGGACTGCAAACTAGCACAACCTCTGTGGAAAGCAATATGGAGATACCTCAAAGAGATACAAGTAGAACTACCATTCGATCCAGCAATCCCATTACAGGGCATCTACCCAAAAGAACAAAAGACATTCTATAAAAAAGACATCTGCACTCAAATGTTTATAGCAGCACAATTCACAATTGCAAAGATGTGGAAACAACCCAAGTGCCCATCAATACATGAGTGGATTAATAAAATGTGGTATATATACCATGGAGTACTATTCAGCTGTAAGAAACAACAGAGATCTAGCACCTCTTGTATTTTCCTGGATAGAGCTGGAATCCATTCTACTAAGCGAAGTATCCCAAGAATGGAAAAACAAGCACCACATGTACTCACCATCAAATTGGTATTAACTGGTCAACACTGAAGTGCACATATAGTAGTAACATTCATAGGGTGTCGGGCAGATGGGAGGCGGGGAGGGGATGGGTATATACACACATAATGGGTGCGGTGCGCACTGCCTGGGGGATGGACATGCATGAAGCTCTGACTCAGGTGGGGCAAGAGCAATATACATAACCTAAACATTTGTACCCCCATAATATGCTGAAATAAAAAAAAAAGAAAAGCAATAAAATCCCTCCTTTAAGCGAGGGTTTCTTAACCTCGGCACTACTGACATTTTGGGATATGTAATTCTTTGCCACAGGGGCCGTCCTATGCATTGTAGGATGTTTAGCAGCATCCCTGGCTCTACCCACCAGATGCACAGAGCGCCGCCTCCCTCCTCCCCTCCCAAGTCATTACCATCAAAAATCCCTCCAGGTATTGCACATGTCCCCTGAGGGGAAATCGCCTCAGGATGAGAACTATAGCTTTAAGCAATCTGCTTTTCTCTCTTAACTGTGGCTCAGAAACACAGGTACATGAAGAGGCCACCTTCTACTGCCACGCTCATTTTGAGGGAGATTCCCTCTTGGAAGGTCCCTTACATTCCCCTTTCCATTCTTAATGCCACGAGCCCAGCCCTCCGAGAAAGGCAGCGCAATCCCAGGTCTGGGTCTGGAGGAGAGGGTGGGGGCGGGGATGGATGGGCTCTGGCTCTGCGCAGGGGATCAGGAGCTTCTGGAGCTTACAGCGTGTGCGTCACAGCTGCCCATCCAGGCCGTGCCCCAGACCTGCACTCCTCCAAATGAGCTTTGCTATCAGCGCTGGAGAAAAGCTTCTTCTGTGCGGGGCTTACATACCCACATGTAAGTCCAACAGTCTGTGGCTTCTCTAAGCCAGGCGGATTAAAACTGTGCTCCGTCTTCCTCGAACATTGTTATGAGCGAGTCTCCAAAGCTGGGAGCAGGGGACGCCTGCCTGGCCACTTCCTGCCATAAGGACTTTACAAAGAGCCCATTGTGCACAACCTAATCTAAGATAGAGCCAATGCACCCGGCTGGGCCGCTTACCCCCTATCTTTGGCCGGTTATTTGGCAACAAACAATAGTTGTATAGAAGCAAACATTTTCAGTTGATAAAAAATGCCATTGTAAACCCAGGTCAGGCATGGCATTTGCAGATACCTGTAACTTGGGTCCTGGCTGCTTGGAACAAAAGGCAAATTAGTGTAGTGTGTTACCACTTAGTGACTCAGATCCAGTGATCCGCGTCATAGAAAATAGGGCTGGGAGAAGAGGGAGAGGGCAAGAGGGTCCAGATGCCGCTTCCACTTGATAAATATCTACTGACTATTGTGTCCCAGCACTGTGCTCTGCCCCTGGGGGGAACTTAGCTCTCGTGGAATCTTTCGGGGTTTACAAATTCGAAAGCTTCCGGACCTGACAACACCCTGATGAGAGGGTGGTGCTCATGCCCGTCTGCAGGGCCCACTCCTCAGCTCCAGCTGCCTGTGGCCAGAATGGCCCATGCATGCAGTTTTGCCAGATCTGAATTTTCAAGAAAAACTGGAAAACAGAATTTTTATGTGTAATCTTTTCATTTTTAAACATAGGCTAAAATTTTAAAAGAAAAACAAAATAAAAAGCCTGCATAGATCAAACCAACCCAAGTCTCCAAACCTTCAAGCTATTACTTTTGCTTTAGAGACAATGAGGAATAATAGTTAAGAGAGAGGTATCTGGAAGTGGGGAGAAGGGTACCTGTTTTACTCTCTGCTTGCTTTGTGACCTCGGGCAAGTTATCTAACCTCTCTGGGCCTTACTTTCTTCATGTGTGAAATGAGCATGATAAGGCACATTGTAGACATAAATGAGAGAATGTGCGTACACAATTTATGGATCCACTCGATCTATAAATTGAGTACTATATTTGCAGGCCATCTGGTCTGCTCTTCCAGGAATCTCTTTTACAACATCCTTGACAATCGGACACTCGACCACTGCTTGTGCACTTCCTGAGACAGGAAGCTCAGGGATTCTTAGGGAATGCCAGTTGTATAACAATCCCCCAATCTCTGTGCCTTCATCCAATGTATGGTCATCCATTGCCCACGTCCCATTGCAATGTGGCTAACAGGTACTCTGTCGCCCCTCTGCCCCATGGATCCATGCGCCCTCTATCTGGGGGCTCTGTCATGCCCCAGGACTTCCCAGAATCCTCTACCAGGTTCTCTGCTTACAGCCAGCTGAGAGAGAGAGAGAAAGAGAAAGAGAGAGAGACACAGAAAGAATGAGGTGCATCACATATCACAACCGCACATTCCCACTTGCCAGAGGCCTATCGCATGGCCCCAATCTAATTATAAAGGAGGTTAGGACGTGAAGTGTTCCTATGTGTCCAGAAAGAGAAACAAAGAAAACAGCACTGGTGAACATCTAGGCAATCTCTGGCACACTCTGTATTCATATAAACACAATTCTACATATTTACAACGTCCACCCTGTCTTGCCTTCCAGAGCAGCACACACAGGACAGCAGGTAGACACAGGTTAAGGACAGACAGGCGTGGATTTGAATCCCAGTTTCAACGCTTGCTAGCTTTGGACCTTAGCAAATTCCTTATATACTCCGGGCCTCAGCTGTCTCATTTCAAAAGTAAGGCTAGTCATACTTACCTCACCGGGTGGTTGTGAGGATGGAATAAGAGAATGTGTATATTAGCACACTCCACAGTTTCCAGTATGTAACCTAGAAGGACCTCAGTTTATGCTGGTGTCTCTTCTGGTCCTCAACTACCTGATTGCTTTACAGGTATTTAAAAATGACTATGATTATTTCCATTAAGTTTTCTCTTCCCCCAGTCTCCTCAGCTATTTTTATTGTTTTTCCATGACATCACTGCCAGACCCCTCACTCTCCTAATGGCTGTTCCACAGATGTACCCCAGTTTGATAAGTTTCTTGACAAGAAATTGCTTGACAAACTTCCTTAGTTTGGGTTTCTATGAAAGCAGACCCTGAGACAAGGACTTGAGTGCAGATTATTTGGGAGAAGTAATCTCAGGAAACAGAAGTGAAGGAAAGGGGGAAGGGAGAAAGGTCAATAAATAGGTGGGTTACAGCTGTGGGCAATTGGGGTACAAACCCACAGGGGCTCTGAGGAGCCATGTTGAAAACACCTTAGAATTGGCCCACATTCTATGTCCTGCAGGATAGGGAGGCTAGGACATTTATCTATGAAATCCTGTTCTCATACATTGAGGGCTTCTACCAATAAAGGAATGTTTACTGCCTTGAGGTTATGGGCTGTGCCTACATATAGCTAAGCAGGCTTTCCCAACCTCTAGAAAGCAAAACAGAGACCTGCTGTGATGTGAGCTTAGATGGACCTTGGCAATGTGCATGGCAATGTTCCACCTTGGCAACACTGAAATTGGTGGCAGAAGGATGTGGCTCAGTGCATCATCATAAGCTCTGCTACATTGCCTCTAGCAAAGATGTCTGGAAGAGTCCACCCACATATTCTGTGTTTGGGCATAGGATTAGGGTAACGATCATCTTATCTTTTTAATTTTTTTCATTTCCCCAAGGAAGATGTGATGGCCAAGAATAAACAAAATGATCCAAGTAAGGGTCTAATAACTGCAGAACAGAAGATATAATCATTCATTAAAAGCAGACTGAGGGTAAAGGAAGAATTAAAACTGTTTATATTTGTAGATAGCTTCATCCTGTACATAGAAAATACCAAGGAAGCCACACACAAAACATCTAGAACTAATAAAAGAGTTCAGCAAGGCTGCAAGGTTCAAGATCAATATTTTAAAAATCTATTTTATTTCTATATACTAGCAATGACAAACCCTAAAATAAAATTGAAAAAAATCTTCTATTCACAAAGCATCAAAAAGAATAAAATACTTAGGAATAAATTTAATAAAAGTATAAGACATACACTAACAATTATGAAACATTACTAAGAAAAATTCATGAAGATTCAACTAAATTGAGATCTTCCCTATTCATGGATTAGAAGATTCAAGATTGTCTTGGCAATTCCTCCCAAATTGACCTATAGATTCAACATAATTCCTACCAAAATTCCAGCAGGCTTTTTATGGGTAAAAATTGACACACAAATCCTAAAATTTAGATGGAAATTTAAAGTATAGTCAAGACAATTTTGAAAAGAAAAACAAAATTGAAAGACTTATGTCACCCAATTTCAAAATTTACTATAAAGCTACATGAATCAATACAGTATGATATTGGTATAAGGATAGACATATAGATGAATGGAAAAGAATTGAGGGTTCAGATATAAACCCTTGCAATTTACCGTCAGTTGATTTTTGACAAAGGTACCAAGATAATTCAGTGAGGAAAGGATAGCCTTTTTTCAGTAAGTGACAGTGGGACTATTGCATATCCACTTGTAAAAATATGAACTTAGGCTCTTATCTCACATCATATACAACAAAATGAACTAAAAATGGATCACAGACCTAAAGATAAGAGTTAAAACTACAAAACTTCTGGCAGAAAATATAGGAGAAAATCGTGGTAACTTTGGGTTGGGGCAAAGAATTTTTTAGATAGGACACCAAAATCATGACACTTAAAAGAAAAAAAATGATAAATTGGACTTCATCAAAATTAAACTTTTGCACTTCAAGGTATCAGTAAGAAAAACAAGCTACAGGCTGGGAGAAAAAAATTCAAAATCATAGATTTGATAAAGGACTTCTCTACAGAGAAAAGAAAGAACTCTTGCAATCTAATAATAAGAAAAACAACTCAATTTTAAAATGGGCAAAAGATTTGAATAGACATTTCACTAAAGAAGGTACACAAATGGCTAAAAAGCATATGGAAAGATGCACAATATCATTAGTCATTAAGGAAATACAAATTAAAAGCATAATGAGATACATACCCACTGGAAAAGTTATGATGTAAAAGAGGGATAATACCAAGTGCTGGTGAGGATGTGGAGAAACTAGAGCCCTCCTATATTGTTGATAGGAATATAAAATGATATTTTCACATTGGAAACAGTTTAACAGTTTCTTTAAAAGTTAAACATACATTTATCATACAACCTAGTGATTCCATTCATAGAAATCCACCCAAGGACAATAAAAACATACAACCACACAAAGACTGTACATGAATGTTAACAGCAGCATTATTCATAACAGTCAAAAACTGGAAACAACCCAAATTTCCATTAACTGACAAATGAATAAGCACAGTGTAGTATAACCATATAAGAGAACACTCCACACAGCAGTCAAGGTGAACTTTTGAGAGTGCAAATTTGACTTGTGACTGAGGGTTAAATGTATAAGACAATTGTACCAAGTTTGTTAATAGTTTTTAAATATTTGACTATGTCAGTTTACGTGATGTTATGTTTTGGTACCTTGTGTAAGTCATTTTGGAGCTGACACACATTGTTGCTGAGCTGCTAACTTATCTTGTTGGTGAGAAGCAGCATCTGGGCTTGCAATTTCTGTATTTCCCTGGATTCTCTTCCAATTTTTCTGACTCCTAGGCCAGGTGTGTGCATTTAGCTCCATAATGAAGGAGCCCAGCTCTGTGGGATACCTTTATCAACAAGGGCAAAGGCAACAAGAACAAACATGGATTTCAATCCATCTTTGTGGGGTTCTGGCTCATATTCATGGGATACTACCTGCTTGTGCTCTTCCTTTCTTGCCTGGGGATTTCAGAGGTTTGTCTGAGGTCAGATATGCTTCCAAGCTCACGTGGCTGTTAGGGTGTTCAGTTTCTTGCAGGTGGTCAGACTGAGGACCTGGTTTTCTTGCTATCCATCAGCTGCAGGCTGCCTTCAGCTCCCTACTGTATGGCCCTGTTCACATGGCAGCTCACAGCATGGCAGCTTGCTCCTTCACAGCCAGCAAGGGACAGAGTCTCCTAGAAAGATGGATTACAATCTTATATAACATAATCATGTACACATAACCACACATATCCCATCACTTATTATATTCTACTAGTTAGAGGCCAGTCACAGGTCCCATCCACACTCAAGGGAGATCACACAAGGGTGAAACCAGGACTTGAGGATCACCAGAGTCTTTCCATCACAGTTCACCTTCTGGCCCCCAATGATCTGTGTCCCTCCCCCATGCACAATACATTTACTGCCACCCAGGGTCTCCAAGAGCCTCATATCATTACAGCATCTGCTCAAAGTCCAGGATCTCATCATCTAAATCAGGTCCAGGTATGGATGAAGATCGTTGGGCATAGTTCCTCTCAATCTGTCAAACTAAAGACAAGTTATCTGGCTCCTAACACAATGGAGGAACGAGCATAGTAAAATAGTTATAGACATTCCCATTTAAAAAGGGGAGAAGGTGTGGGCAATGGAAGGTAAAAAGGAGTTACCAAGCCAAAGCAGTTTTGAAATAGAGCCTAGCAAACTTCAGTCAGAATTCCTTGACTGGATCTCAAGGGCAGGGAATAATTCACCACAGCTGTTGGTCCCGCCCTCCAGGTTAAGGTAACACATATTTGCAGCTGAGTAGTTTCATCATCCTGTTTCCTGCCAGTAGAATTTTGGAGATCTAATAGCCTCCTTCCATTTTGTACTCTTTCTATCCTTTTCAGTTTAAGTGGGCAGTGCTTTTGCTGAAATAATTTTCTTGAATACTTTGTGGGTCACCAGTGAATTTCCCTTCAGACAAAAGCCACATCCACAGTTCTTTTTGAGATAGATCCTCATCTACCTTAGGTTCATGCTGAGATGGTTGTAGGACAACTCAATTAAGCTTCTAAAAGGCCCTATTATTTGAGAAGTTCTGTGAAATACACCCTTAATCTTTGTAGAAGGTCCTTTATGTAACAACACTACTCTGATCCTTTGATCTTCCCAAGGTTTTAACAAAAGCTTGTAGAATCACTACTTGGCTCTTTCTCTAGGCCAGGACTTATTTTTATGCCACATGCTCAAAAGTAATTTCTTAATTTTAACATCTTTTGCCATCTGGAGAGACTGAGAATTTTCAAAATCATCAAGTCCTGGTTCCTTTTTGTTTAACAGTTCTTCCTTCAATTTATTTCTCTTCTCTTGCATTTTCCTGTAGGCACCAAGAAGAAACCAGTTGGTAACTTCAACACTTTGCTTGGAAATCTTCTTAGCTATATAGCCAAATATATCACTTATTTCATATATGTATCATTGTGATGATTCATTTGTGTGTTTCTGCTTTCAAGATACTTGTAGCATTTAAAAGATTCAGATACAGGATATTTGTGATTTTCAGGAGACCATATTATATACAATATATAGTTTATATATATATCTTTAGAGTTCAATTAGCTCATAAATTAATATTTAAATATTTGGAAAATGTCATATTTGTTAAATTCATAAGTTTTCATTTTTTACTTGTTTAAGGAGCATTTTAATTTTTAGAGGAATACTGCTTAGTCTATATAAGTAATAAATTGAGCATTAAACAGATTACGAATAGCAGTGATTGTGCCTCCCTACAATACAGAGGTCTCTCAGACACTGAAGAATTTATTCAGATGTAAGCATTCCAGAAAGGTTCACAGCAGAGATACTGAAAGCAGCAGAACTGAGGAGACAAAAGCCAGGACTGGGCATCGGGTCCTCTTTGGCCGAAGAGAATGGACGGCGGCCTCGCAATGCTGCGGCCCTGACTCCCTCTAGTGGTCGAGACTACAAAACCCGCCGTTCCCGAGGACCGAGAGAAAAAATACTTCTGCCAGGTCATCTCTCTTCAAAAAGTTTCATTTGATTAGCAAGACCAAAAAAGAAAAAAAAAGCAGAAATTTTTCCTCCAAACTTCTTATGAGATGTTTATCTAGTCTTTGCACAAACACTTCCTCCGTCACTAGGTAGCACAATCTACTTTGAACATCTTTAATGAGCGTAAAAGGCTTCCTTCTTTTCAGCTGACACTCTGTCCCCGTCACCTGTACTCACTGGCCCCACACTTACCCTCGGGAGCGCACAGCACAATTCTAATCTCTCTTCCACCTGACGGCACTTCGAATATTTGAAAATGGCTTCTTGTCTCCCCCTGGGACTTACCGTCTCCAGGCCCACACGTAGTTCCTTCAACTGCTCCTTATTTGCCCAAATTTCCAGATTCCTCTGTCACCACTGCTCTCCTCTGGAGGCACTCTGGTTTGTCAACAGCCCCTGAAGACATGCCGACTGCCAAGACCTGTGCCCAGGGCCTGAGCTGTGGCCCAACCATCCCTCAGCGCAGAGGGGCCAATTACCACCCTCCTGCAGGACACTCTGCTCCTACGAACCCATGTTTCAGCGGCTTTATCAAGTGATGGATCCGAGGCTGAGATTTCTCTTGCCTGGATTTTTCCCATATGAGGCAACTTCACACTTCTCTTGCTTTACCCTCTTTGTAGCCCTGAAACTTTTTCTGTTCTTGGACAGAACTTAGTTTCCCAAATAATAACATACACAGCTGCCAGCAGATGACCAGGTCTGTGTGAAACTGGCCTGCCACTGCTCAGAAGCCTCACAAAACCCCTCGACAGTGACCTGTTCCTTTGCGAGACTGAAGCTTGAGAACTTGATCTTCAGGTTGGAGACACCTGACTGGCCTAAATCCCTGCTGCTGCAGTTTAAACTCATTTCCTCTGATATTGCCCTCTGTGGACGTGGAGAAAAGAGACTTGACGTCAGTAATGTGACATCCCTTTACAGTTTGAAGGCTGATATTCAGTCTACTCACACCTCTCTTCTCGGAACTAATGTAGACTTTTCCCTGAAGGGCTATTTTTCAAAACCGTTCATCATTTACTTTGTCTCCCCTGGCTCCTTTCCAATTTCTCCATAACATCCTCCACTTATGGGCCCCAAGACTGAACAGTATGTTTTAATGACTGATATTGGCTATAGATTAAGAATTATACCTGTGAAAATATTTCCATTATAACATAGCTCATTGTTACAAAGATTTATCTACGTAAGGAATCCCCGGTGTACAACAGGTTATGTTTCAAAACTTTCTTTTTAGATCAGTTATTTGATATTTGGGCACATTTTTCCACAGAAACAATGTTATATCTGGTACCCGGGCTCCCAGCCCAGCCAACAAGAGCCAATTTAATCCACAGAGCACTAATGATATCGGGTTGAATTTTGACAATAAGAATTCTCTGATGTTGAAAATAAAAGATGCAAGAAGATGGAATGGGAATTTCTTCCTTCGATTTCTCAGCAGGGAGCTTTCCACAGTGGAATTATGAAATGGATGACTCTTAACTTTGGGTATCTTCTTCACATTGTTTTTCTGGCCTTCCCCACCTCTTTGGGTCCTAATTCCCAATATCCCAGTGTTGCCTGAAGTCTCCTAGGTGCTGCCTGACCCAGATCTCCCTACATCCCCCAATTCTCCATGCTTCAATACGTCTTAGCTCCTCTCTCATGACCCCAACAGCCATTCCCTGAATGAAGTAAGTTCAGGGGAGTGTTAGCATGACAGCCATCTCATTGAACCAGATGCCATGAATGAATTCTCCGTGATGTTTGTTTTTAAATGGGTAGCTCACTTACCCAAAAGACTCCCATCTGTGCAATTCACAAAATGAATTTACTGTCACAAAATGAAAAAAATACAGATTACATGAGGGGAATATTTTGGGGAATATGGAAGCCACTATAATAGATTTGCTTTTTCTGCCTGCTTGGGAATCTATCCCAAATAACACCTGCTGTCCACAGATTCCCTCCTTCCCTCATTTCTGAATCACAGATTATATGCCCCAGGTTGTTTTTCAGCTGTTCCAACATTCTTAAAATTGTTTTTATTTTGTGAAATTGCTGAATGAAAGCAGTCAGAAACCCCCCACCAAAAAAGTTCATGCTGTAGAATTCCATTTATATAAAATTCTAGAAAAAGTAAACTAATCTATAGTGATAGAAAGCAGATTAGTGGTTGCCCAACCTGGGGGAGGAGGAAGAAATGGATTACAAAAAGGCCTGGGGAAACTATTGGGGGTGATAGAAATGTTCATTGTCTTGATTTCAGAAAAGGTTTCATCGGTATATACATCTGTCAAAACTCATCACATTGTACACCTTAAATATGTGTGGTTTATTGTACATCAATTACAGCTCAATAAAATTATAAAAAAGAGAAACACAAAAAGAGTAATTGACATTAAGTTTATATTTGTCTCAAGTTTTGTTTATATAAAATAAATTAAATATAACAGGTAAGAGTGAAGCATGATTCCATTTCTTTACCCCAACCCCCAGAAGCAACTATCATGAATTTAGTGTATATCCCAGTCGACTAATAATTTTGCATGCATACATATCTATTCTTAAACAACATAGTATACTATTTCTGTGCATTTTAAAATTTTATATAAATTACATGTAAATTTTATTCCATGGATCTCTTTTTTCTTATATGTTGATATTATATATTTTATACATGGATATGTTACATATAGGTACAATTCATTGCTTATAATGGCTGTTATGAAAATTCATGCCATGATTACGATAATTGATATCACAATATAATGAAAATATATTACATTTTATTTATCCATGCTCCCTTTGATAGGAATTTCAATTCTTTCCAATTTTTTATAATTACAAGCAATATTGCAATACGCTGAGGTTTTCAAAATAAATCTCATGGTTTGGCAGTAGGAGTTACTGGGTAGTAGCCACCAGGTAGGTGTATAGATAGATCTTCTATGAGTCAGCTGTTGGTGAAGCAGAATGTCCTGTTTCAAGGATCTATGGGCTGCACAAAAATAGCCAAAGTCAAATATGACCCTGTCTCCCAATAGCAGAACAACAAAGCAGCTCTATAATGTATCCTGCGGAGTTGGAGATGACTCAGAGGACAACTACAGTGGCCCACAGAGTCTAAATCTGACTTGGATACACTAGAGATTCAAAGCAGATGACCTTTTACGAAGCTGGCGGGGCAGATGCCTTTAGCTATGGGCCAGAAGCAAATCAACTCTATCCACTGCTGTTTATAGCCTATTTGAATTCTTGAGGGCTGTTGATGTTAAATGAGCATCAGAAAATGAATAGTCACTGTTTCTAGTTTACTATGTTTGATACATATGTATTAACCTACCTTGTTTATAGTATTATTCAGATCTCTCTATTGTGCTTAATTTTTACTTTTCTGATTTGGTAAAGACTTAATGGAGCATGTTAAAGCATCCCATTACCATTGTGTTTCTAACTATTTTTCTAACAACAAGCATATACAGATTCCCAAATGTTATATCTTTGTTGTGAATTTTATCTTTCACTATTATAAAATTATATCTCAAATGTGTGGAGGAGAGAGGTTCCAGCAATAGAGTGGGCTAAGATGATGTACGATTCCCCTTCAGCTACTATTACAAAGAAATGCTGGGAAAAAATTATATATCTGACCTTTTGTATATATATAAGAAAAGGAGTGACTTGGAAATCCCCAGACTCCAGAAACAAAGAGGGGACTCAGAGGCTGAGCAACAAGTAGGTGCTAAAGCCACTGTAGCCTCTGCAGGGTTTGAACCAACCATGCGCCCTGGGGTTTCCTGGGATTTAACACCTTTGAAGACCAATAAAATGTTGTCTCTAGTGTGAGCAAGGAAGGCAACTGGAATTGAGCAACGCTGCAAAATCTGAGCTCCTGGGGGCTGCAAGGTTGGTGAAAACAGACTTAGATTAGCTCCTGTGTCCTCAGGCTATGGGGGAGGGAGGGAAGGTCATACACAAAAACACGAAACTAAGGCCATGCCATAGGTTGACATGAGCTCTGAACTTTCACTGTGAGGTGGAAATACCAAGCCGAGAAGAAACATTAAAACTGGTTGAGAGCTAGTGATGTAAGACTCCATGAGAAGCAAAGTCGCAGACACAGTGAAGGGACAATTGGACAATCCAAGACATACAGATACTCACCAGGACGAAAACATCCCTGTTGAAAATAAGCTCTTCATAAAAATCACAAACCAGAAGAGGAAACCTCCTTGAGGGTCAGATCACGAAATTAATAGGAAATTAATGCCCCAAGAAGTAAAGAAATAGATTCATCTATAGATAACTATAAAATAAGTACATTTTAAATGATTTACAAGAAAAAAGGAATAGAAAATATAAAATAGGAAAGCATGTAAAAAGAAAAGGCAGATTTAGAAAAGGATTCAATAGTCCTTTTAGAAATGAAACTTATAGCCATTGAAACTTAAAACTAAATTGATATATTTAATGGATGAATAGAAAATAAGCAAACTGGAACAAATGATTCAGAATGTAGCACAGAGATAAAAATGGAAAAAAAAAAAGATTTTAAAAAACACAAAAGACCAAATCACAAATGATAGAAAAAACATCCAATAGGAATTATAGAAGGAGTGAATAGAAAATGGGAAAGAAGTAATATTTGGGGTGATAATGATTGAGAATGTTTTCAGAATTGACAAGACAGAAATTCCTAGATTGGCAAGTGCACCATATTGATATCTACTGGTGTGTAACGAACCACCCCAGATTTAGTGGATTAAAACAACCATTTATTTAACTGACAGTTCAGTGAGGGAACAACTTGGGCTTGGCCCAGCTGAGAGGTTCTCTTGGCCTTGGCTGGTTTACTCACACATTTGTGGTAGTGTGGCAGATGCTGTCCCTGACCTCCCTCATATTGGCCAACCAAGAAAGAAAGGGGAAGAGAAGGAGCCTCAGCTCAGGAGGGCCCCCTACAGAGAACGCTCTCTGTTTCACTTGGCAACTAGCACGTATGGACAAGTCAGCCTCACAGTGACCAAAGGCCTTTGTGTTCTGACGTGATGTTTTGCAGCTGGGTTTTCAAATATGCCGGGGTGTAGCATGTTCTGCCCTTTTACACAGATTGTGACAGATGTTGACTGGGAACAACTTGGTTCCAAGAGGGACGTCGGAGTCATTTTAATTAATGGCTTGACATTTCTTTGCCGCTGTTGCAAGCTTGGGGTAATTGTTAGTTTTACCTGTGACCCCTTTAACCTCCAAATTCAGCTCAAAGTATCTAAATTAAAAAACAAATCACTGATCAGTGTTAAAATTTGTGCTGCTAGGACTGTAGTACTAAGACTTTTTTCCTTTTTGATTATGGTTAATGTTTAAAAGAATCAACAAGAATTATCTTTAACTTTTCACAGAGTTTTAGCTTGATGAATGGGCAAAGTGGGAAAGATGAGTCTGGATTGTGGGAAATAAAAGCAGGTAGAAAAAATGGAAAATGTGGATTGATGAGAAGGAGAAAACAGGCTGAGCACAGTGGCTCATGCCTGTAATCCCAGCACTTTGGGAGGCAGAGGTGGGAGGATCACTTGAGGCCAGAACTTAGAGACCAGCCTGGGTAACATAGCAAGATCCGTCTCTACAAAAAAATTAACAAATTAGCCAGGCATGGTAGTGTGCGCCTGCAGTCCCAGCTACTTGAGAGGGCTGTGGGGGGCAACCTGTGACCTTCTGATTTCAAGATTGTTCTTTTTTAAGCACCAAAGAGGCAAGAAAAGCTTCATCTTTCTTTGCTGCACCCCTTTTAATAAAAGGATTTGTTCTGTAAAATTTGGATTCAGTCAAAAGGCCACAAATAAGGACCTAGGAGGCCACATGTGGTCTTAAGGCCTCAGGGTCCCCACCCCAACAAGAGTTCGAGGTTGCAACAACCTATGATCGTGCCACTGCACTCCAGCCTGGGCAACAGAGTGAGACCCTGTCTCAGGGGGAAAAAAAAAAAAAAAAAGAGAAAACAGCAAACTTTTCCTATTTTGGACTTCCTAAAACATGAACTCCTCTCAGCCAAGAAGTGTAACCTAGAAAATCATTTGCTTTTCCTAAATAAACTCCATACTAGAGTCTTCGATAAACAAACTGATAGGAAATAAGGAAATCTTGTTAATAATCACAATAGACTCTAGAAAGAAAGCAGCCTGTTTACCTCTGTCCTGGAAATTCTTTGTTCCGGAAAGGGCTTTCAGGCAGATAATCATCCCACGATTGTTGTATTTAAAATATACAGGCTATTGGGCAAAAAACCCCTGAGGGGCAAGAGGGAAAACTGTCACCCCACTCTAGGAAACTCCTAACTTAGTTCATTTAGGACCTACAAGCAGTGCCAGAGAGGGAAGGCTTGGGGGGGCGGGGGACAAGAAGCCATAGAGGTGGCTTCAGGATGAGAGGGGGCTGAGGAAATGGCACCCCCAGGTTCCAAATTTCGAAGGACGGTACCTATTTCAAATATTCAGGCTCCTTGTCCTCATAAATGCCCTTGGACTTGCCATACCAACATTCAGATATACGGCTTTGAAAATTTTGGCATTGTCAACATGGGAAGTCCAAGGGGGCAGGGACGCAGAAGGGGTCTTTCCTGCTACCTGGGCAACCATTCCTATTTTTAGTGGCTTCTGGGGTGGCCAGCACGTCTGTGCCTTTGCTGTGGTTAGTCTGCAGTCATCCTTAGCCTCCTCAGACAGAGTCTCCCTTTGCTTTAATGATGATCTACCTCTAGCCATACCACTCCACGTACGCCACACCCTATTTAACTCCTGCAGGTGAAAAATGCCCCAATTGGACAAGAGCACAAAATGTGAGGGCAAAGTAGAGCTCACAGCTAGAGCAAAAGTGCGACTTTTAAATTTCGGTAAAGAGTCCTTTTCTGCAGGGTACACAGAAGGCTACTTGCCGACACTGGAATTTGACCACTGGCGCTTCTTATTTTGTGTTAAGACACTGAGAACCAGGGAGCAGTCTTGACTCAGGTAGTGGCATCAAGGCACACCTGACACAGTCACTAGAAAAGCCTGGACAGAAATTCAAATAAGCTGCTTCCACCTTGACTCCGCCTTGGCCAGCCCATCAGTACCAGAGCATCCGAGGTCTGCTCCTTCTTCCACATCCGACTGAGCCCACCCTCAACCCAACTGCAGTTTCCATCCCATTTTTGGATAGGCCATTGGCAAAGTGCTCTTGGCAGTCAGTCCAGCGGCACTTCTGTACCCTCGTGTCAGTCATTGCAGCCCTCCCAGGCCAGGCTGTCCTGGGGTAACGTGCACAAGCTAGTTATGAATTAGGCATTTGCTCTTTTAACATGAAAATATTCTGCGGAAGACTTTCAGTTTAAGATGATGGAGAAAAAATACATTTCTTCTCCTTTCCCCTCTCAGCAACAAGATGAGAAACAGACACACACATGCAGCATTGATAAAACCAGGGGAGCCTTCTGTTCTCCAATTACGATATATGATTACAAAAAGTAACTGGAGGACCCTGGCCTTGGCAGAGTAGAGAAAGGTGAGACTTAAGAACCTGCAGAGGATGAAATCACCAAGAAGCAAACCCATCTTGCCCTGCACAACCGCTGAAAAGCTCAGGCTTTGAGCACTAGTTGGGGTGAGGCAACAGATAAAAATAGTGATAATGTTCAAATTTAATGAGCATTTAGTCCTCACCCACAACCCAAAGTGATAAAAACCTCCCCTACATAGGTTTTAGTGTAAAAAAATGAACCAGAAAGTTTCTAGTATTTGGTCAAGGTTAGACTCCAGAGTTAAAATAGTGAATGATGCAAACATCCTTCTAATATCAGCTGCAAAAATGCTAGCACCTGGGCTTACACCTGTTAAGATGGAGGCGGGAAGATTCTCCTCTCCAGACATCAATGGTCCCAGAGAAAATTTCTGCAGATATTGACTTCTGTGTCCCCCCAGTGAAAAAGCCAGCTCACTGCCATCTACATGGCTGTGGAACCATGGGGGTGACAAGCCCTTCCCCAACCCACAGATTTTTTCCATTTAGCTGGTTAATGCTTCACTCTTAAAGAAGAACAGATAGTCAAGATTATCAGTAGATATTTGGAAAGGTTTCCTATACAAAAAACAGACACAAAAGTCAAATCGAACAAAAACAAACAGCTACTTAGAGGAAGTAGAGACAAAGAGGGAAATAAACGAACATTTCAAAAACAAAACTGGAAATAATATCCTTAGATAAGAAGAGAAAGTACATTCCTGAAATAAAAACAGAATACTCTAGATAACAAATAACTATAAAATAAGAAGGAGCTCTTGGAAATTAAGAATAAGAGAAATGAAATTTTAAAAGTTGATAGAAAAGTCGAATGACAAAGTTGAAGAAGTCTCCTGGCAAGCAGAACGAAAAGACACAGATATGGGCGATAGAAGAGAAAAGGTAAGAACATTAGAAGCTTGATCTTGGGGCTCAACATCTAACTAATAGGATTTCCAGAAAGAGAAATTTAGAAAGAAGTTTTTAAAGAAATAAAATTTCTTCTGGCTGAAAATCTTGAGTCCCTCAACTGAAAGGGTTTCCCACGTGTTGAGCACAAATGAATGAAAACAATACTAAGCCACAGTAAATCAATTAGCTATTACCAAAAACTGCTGTGGGACACTTATGTCATTTTGGATCCTCTGAGATGTCGAGATTAGATGTACAAAAGACTGATGTTAGACTTTTGTTCTAACTATGACCTCTAGTTTGCCCTCACATTTTGTGGCTCTTGTCCAATTTGGGCATTTTTCACCTGTAAGAGTTAAATAGGGTGTGGCGTATGTGGAGTGGTATGGCTAGAGGTAGATCATCATTAAAGCAAAGGAAGATGCCTGTGAAGGATAAAAAATAGAAAGCAAGAGAAGGTGGGGAGAAACTTCATACCTTAAGTCTGGTCTGACACCTGTGAAAGGAGAGAGGAAGGAGTCCTGAATAGGAAGAGCTTCAGACCACAGCAGGATTCTGAGAAGCTGTGAAACTGTGCTCAGCCAGAACAAAGGGCAATCTCTGAGGCAAAGGTTATTCGTTAGAGGAGTCCTAGGCAGCCGTGGCCTGGCTCTAGTGTCCTCATCTTATGCAGCCATTGGCTAGGAGCAGCCCAAGGGAAGTATGGCCTCTGTGTTTATAAGGCTGGTGGATCCAAAGGTGTGGCAGCTGCAGCTGCCACTCAACTATGCTTTCCGTGTCTTAATGGGACATCTACACGATGTGCTCCATGACTGGAGTCCATTTCTTACCCTGCACAGATCCAATCCTCCATGGGTCCTGTGGGCCCACTTCTTGAGGAGAAACTTGGAAGAGAGAAGAAACTATAACTCCTGGTACTGCCATTTGTCTTGAGGTCTCCACTGACAGTCATCCTCTCCTACCTGCACTATCCAATCTAAATTCCCCCCCTCAGCCCTCAGTTCTGCAGCTCTTGCTGGCTTACCTGATGGTGCAACCCAAACCTTCTTTGCAGAGGGGTCTTAGCTATTGCTAATCACATGCTTTTTAGGTGGAATTTTTTGCCCACGTCTGTTCACAGATTGGGCAAGCCGGAGTGTAGAAAGCGGTGCCCACAAGGATCACCTGGGGCCACGCACATTCCTCCCTGCCCCAACTGTGTGTAGCAACCTCACCTCCTCCTGCTGATGAAGGTCAATGATCTCTGCCGAGATAATGATTCCTCTTTTCACCTGCTAGTCTTTGGCTATAAAGAGTCCACAGTGCTCTGGTGACAACCATAGCATGTGGTTCAACGACCCCCTTGCCGTGTCTCCTGGCAAGAGTACACCTCTTTTGGGGAGCAGGACCTATAATCCCATAGAGCCCAGAGTTGTAGAAACAAGAAGTCCCCCAGTAGGTCACTGGGCGTGGTAAGTTGGGGCCACTCCTGCTTCCACTCCCTGGTTCTCAAACCTGTGTATTCTTCCAGTTGAGGACACAGTACCATAGAGAGGACCCTGATTTAATGTACACAGTGTGTCCTACAGGATGGTGCCCTATCCTTTCAGAGTATTACCTCCAAGCTGGAGCTTCAGATGTGCCTTAGTAACCACTCCAATGCTGTGTGAGGCTGGCTCCTTCTAGATGATTCCGTGTGTATGACCAGTGAATCTCACAGTCATGCACCTATTCCCACAACTTCTTGCTATGAAGTGGATCCCCTGGTTGATATTATGTTGTGTGTGATTCCATGACTATAGATCAGGCATCCGTGAGCCCCAAGTGGTGGTGCTTGCTAAAGCTCTGTGGCCAGGAAAGGCAAACCTATAGCCAGGACAAGTGTCTAACCCTGTGAGGATGAACTGCTGGACCTTCCAGGACAGACGGGGCCCGACATAGTTGACTTGCCACTAAGTAGCCAGTGGAGATGCAAAAGTTTTATTTTCCAACTTAGAATTTGGGGAGTCTCTCTATTCTACCTACGTTGTCCTTGAAAACTGGCTGGTTCTTTCCTGAACTCATCTTTTTATTGTAGTACCTATTATATGCAGCTAAATACAGCTAGCTCACGCTTTTAACGTTGTGTCTGGAGATTTCTCAGCAAAAATCCAAATATTTTTAGGTACATATTCTACCTTCCAAGTTAACAAAGGTGACAAAAATGTTTCATCCCTACGTAACACAGATCACCATTTTCTCTCTAGCTTCATATAACATTTTCTCGTGCCCACCAGCCAGCCTCCAAACCAATGCCACTTATTTTTTGTTTTTCTTATGTCTGTATACCACTACTGATACCAATTTCTGATACCAGTTAGATAATAATTTTTAATGCCAAAAGCTATTGCCACAAAATGTTATATTACTAACATCCAAAAATTCAGTAGCTTAAAATAACAGAAGTTTATCATCATTGATCTGTGAATCAGCTGAGTGTTGGCAGATCCAGGCTGGGCTCCACTGGGCAGCTCTGCTGATTCAGGTTGAGCTTGGTTAGACTGATTGGCTTTGTTCCCTACGTTACTCATCCTCCTCCTAGAAGCAGAGGGCTAGCTATCAGCATGTTCTACTGCTTCTGATGGCAAAAGCATAAGAGAACAAGCCCAACCACACAACGGCTTTTCTGTGCTTACAACATATGTTAATATCCCATTAGCCAAAGTATGTCACGTGGCCAAGCCTAGAATCGAGGGGCAGGAAACTCACTCCACCCACATAAGTGGGAGGGGGAGGGAGAAGAGTGAATATTTTTGAACAATCATCTAATCTGCTACATATGGTATTTTGGAATTTTAGATCACCTCCAAAGAGTAGAAGTCATCGGATACAAAGGATTGTAAATGAGAAAGTCAGAACTTCTCAAGAACAATATCAGAAGCTAGAAGACAATGAAATACCTTCCAAATTGTGTGAAATTATTTTAAACCTAGAATTCTATATCCATCTAAACTGTTAGTCAATTATAAGGCTAGAATAAAGACATTTTGAGACATGTACATGCAGAATCTCAGGTAATCTACTTCCCATAGATCTTTCCTCAGGAAGCTACTGGATAATAAGACCCACCAAAAAGAGGGACTGGACCTAAAAAGAGGAAGATAGAAAATAGGAAAGATAGGATATAGGAAATCCAATATAGGAGAGAGATGAAGGAAATTTCCGAAATGAGATCACATGGACGTTTCATACTGTTGCACAGAGAGCAACAAGATCAGTCTGAGCAGAGAGACAGAGGGCTCCATGGCTCTCTGCAGTGTGAGGAATGTGTGTGAAAAAAATATGTAAAATGCTACTGTAGAGAGTTGTATAGTTTAACGAACAACTAAGCAAATGAAAAAATAACACAATTATTAACTCTAGGAAAATAAAAAAGATATAAAAGGAAATTTTAGTCATACACAATATTTCATATTATGATAATCATAAAAATTGTCCTATAATTATATTGAGAGAATGGGAAGAAGAAAGCAAACACCATAATATTAGAATAGAAAGTCACTAGACAATATTCAAGGTTGATAATGCAGGGGAAAGCAATGTAATACACATTATTTAGCAATTTGGAGGAAATGTATTGGCTCGGGAAAGTGAAATTAGAAAATGTGAGGGATGGGACATGAGGTTGCTTATTTTTTGATGCAAATCTTTTATCAATATCTGACTTTTATAAAAATATTGTATATATTACTCTGATACATTTTTTAAGGCCTAGGGAAGTGTAATTCAATTAGCCTGTATAATACTTCGGTGAGAGCAAATTTCATCCATTTTATCATTTATTGGATAAACATTTATGCTTGGTTCTCAACATCAGAATAACAATCAGTACTACAAAGCATCTGATGATTACAAAACAGGTTTGCATATATTCCGTCTTGTGATTTAATTCTAACAAATCTGAGGCTGATACAGAAGCAAATTTACTGTGGTGCTAATGAATGCTAAGTTTCAGGCTGCTTGCTGAATGGACCCCTTCCTAACTCTGGAAAGTGACCCTAGCAATATGTTTATACAATCATATATTTTTGTGAATTATATAAAAAGTGGCCTTTTGTTAAGATCATACCAATTTCTAATGCATCATATTAGAAATTTCCCTTTATGTGGCCATGAGAATTATTTCTAAATAAATATACATTTTGTACCCAATTCATATTCACAAGTTTGTATTCTTTTGTTTGAAGAAGGCACCCCAAATAGTATAAACCTCAGGCTCCTCAAAACCTGCATCATCCTGGGTTAGTATCATCTACCCTATTTGACAAATAAATGGATGAGGTTAAATGGCTTAGCCCAAGCTTGCATATCTGGACTTAAACTCAAGTGTTTGGATGTCCTAATCCATTTTCCTTTCACTGCCCCTTAATTCATCTCTAGCTGGTAGAAGAAAAGAGTCATTAGCTCCTTTACCGGGAAGGAAATCCATCCTAGAAACCCAGTGGAAAGGGCGCACACCTGAGCCTTCGGGATTGGTAGCCACGTGGTGGTGTCTTGAGGAACAGGTGGTGATGAAAGATCCAAAAGGAAAAGTCACTGAAAAATTATGACAACACACAGTGTTCTCTCTGGCTGCCTCCGCCTAGCGATCGGGGACAACTACACTGAAATGCCTCCTGGAGACACAGTCTGGCCGGGGCAGGAAGAGGAAGTCTCCTTTCTCCAGAAGTCTCCCATTCCAGCCTGGTCTCTGACAATGGCCCCCTGTATCTATCTGTCTGGGAATAGTGTGAGGCTGGTTGAAGTCAGAGGTCAGGGAATCAAAGACTCAGGGTTAGGAGAGACATGGGAGGTGATTGAGCCCAACTCCTCAAGGAGAGGAGGGAGCGCACAGCGAGAGGCAATACACAGAGCGGTTAAGAACGTGGTTTGAACCCGATTTCCATCAGTGTGGAAGCTGTATGGCTTTGAGCAAGCTCTTTCCTCTCTATGCCTAGTTTCTTCTTGTGTAAACCAGGAACAACAATATGAATCCACATTCTCTTATCCACAATTCAGAATCCAGAAACCTAAAATTGTTTCAAAATTTACTTGGTGGGAAGAGCTTATCTGAACTCATTTGGCAGCAAAATCTAACCCAATTAATGTCAAAGTATTTATTCCATTTAATGTAAAAACTTATATGCCTTGCTGCATAAATATTAACACATTTGATTGTGAAGTACAGCCATGTGAGGGTGTTTTCTACTGTAACGTATATCTGCCATATGCCTTTCTAAGTCTAGAAAATTAAGGATTTTGAAACATGTCTGGTTCTAAAATTTTCAGATAAAAGCCTATGGCCCTGAAGCACCTATCTCATAAGGTTGTTGTGAGGATTAAATTAGTAATATAGGAAAGGTGCTTAGAATAGTACTTGGCATAAAAAAACTAGGTTATTAAGTATAAAATGTCCGATTTCCTTAAGTACTAAGTGTGACAGTTGATATCTCTGATATTTCACTTTGACACTTCTTGTTTTATTTTTATTGTGAAAGTACATCCTCAGTCTTTCAAAAGCAGGTTTTGGCTTATGATTATCTTTAAAAATTTTTTTAGAGCAATTTTGTGAAACCATGGATAAGTCAAAAATTTGTGTTATTTTTGAATATGAGTTTCGTTGTGGAACCAATGCAGGGCAGACAACTGGAAATATCAACAAAGTGTTTGGGAAGGATGTGGCTAATGAATGCACAGAACATTGATGGTTTGAGAAGTTCTGTTCTGGTGATTTTATTCTTGAAAACTAGCCATGTAGGCGACCTGAGACCAAGGTGGATAATGATGAGTTGAAAGCTATAGTGGAAACGAATCCATCTCATCCTACGTGTGAATTAGCAGCAAGGTTTGACATTACTATTCCAACAATATTGGACATTTTGAAACAAATGGGCAAGGTAAAGAAGCTGGATAGATGGGTTCCACATGAATTAAACAAGCATCAGAAAAGAAATCGTCTTGAAGCTTACCTTTCTTTGCTGTCACGACATATAGGCAAGCCATTTCTACACCATATTGTTATCCGTGATGAAAAATGGATTCTTTTTGACAATTGCAAGCATTGGGCACAATGGCTGGATAAAGGTGAAATGCTGAAACACAGTCCAAAACCAAATATTTATCAAAAAAATCTAATGGTGTCTGTTTGGTGGTCCAGCGCTGGTATTATCCACTACAGCTTCATGAAACCTGGTCAATCGATTACAGCAGATGTCTACTGCAACCAACTGTATGAAATGATGAGGATGCTGCGATTAAGCAACCATGATTGGTCAAGAGAGACAAGCCAATCCTCTCGCAAGACAGGGCTTGACCACATGTTGCACAAACAATGCTGCTCACACTATAGCAGCTGGACTTTGGAAACTCTCTGTCAACCACTGTATTTACCAGACCTTGCACCAACTGACTACCACTTCTTCCAGGCTTTGGACCACTTCTTGCAAGGAAAAATATTCCATTCTCAACAAGCTGTGGAAAATACTTTTCAAGATTTCATTGCTACTTGCTCTCCAGGCTTCTTCACTGTTGGCATAAACTGCTACCATTAAGATGGCAAAACTGTGTCAATAGTTTAGGCGCATACTTTGATTAATTGCACTGCTTCTTGTTTGAGATATAATAAACTATACTTTTGATTCAAAATCAGACATTTCATATTTAATGACCTAATAAGTGCTCTAGATGGGTTTGCTATTATCAGGAATCCCCTCTAGAAGTATAGAATATTCCCGAGAGATGTTATCATGTATTTTTCTGACTCCTAGGGAGGGGAATTCATTTCTTTCTAAGTCAATCTAGTTTGAATATTGGACTTTTCTAATCTAATTTTATAATAAGCTGAAATTTGCCTTCCTTTAACTTCCCCACACCAGTCATAGCTATATTTCAATACAGCTTTTGCACGTAGCTACTCTGTCTCCCGTGGGTCTTCTTTTCTCCATGGTTAATTGTTTATCAGATTTTGCTCAGACCAATCTGTTAGTTTCCACTCCCCCCTCAACACACACACTCAGTTTGCCAATATATCCTTTCTAATGCAGTGCCCCAAATAAAACTCTGAGGTCCATGTGGGTTCTGATCAGCACAGAGTACAGTCCACATTTTTTCTGTGCTCCAGACTGTGAAAAACAACCACGTCTCAGAAAACAGAAGTGAGATGGGAGGAGATTTGGAAAACACCATCAAGGCCATCACAGAGTTTCATTAGAAAAACATACTAAAAAAATTCAATTCCGAAGCAATTTTTTTGTAGTTTCCCTAGACAAAGACGGAAAACAGTGAGCAGCCTTGACTGATGGAAATGCAAGAGTCAAACGTTGTAGAAGTCAGGCCCGTGACATTATGCCAATTCATTTACTGTGAAATACTACAGGCAGTAATGCTGGAGCCAGTGTGAAGGTCATGGACCATATCCCATAGGCCAAGAAAAACGAACGATATTCCAACAGAACGAGAAGAACAGAGCTAAATAAAATCTGACAAGAATCAGCACCAATTTACAGCAAATTACTGAGAAACAGGAGGACACTGCTCCCTCCAGTGGGCACAGCTAGACCCTGCCTCATGCCCGGCCCTGGCCCCTCGGTTGCAGGGAACCTGAGCAAAACACCCACTGGAGGGGAAGTAGTCCATTTCCAAGGTGGGAATATGATCACTCACTCAAGCTGTGATGGAATGGTGAGAAAAACATTCTTCCTTATAGCGACTACCTTGGCTACCTGCAAAGTATGTCTACAATTCCACAAGTATTTACTAAGGCATTCTGTTAGGTCCTGGGAAGAGAAAAAAGAATAAAAAAAGTCCATTCCTTTTATTCCAATTAAAGAATTGGGGAAAAACTAATATGCAAAAAAATAATTGACACAGAGTTAGAACAGTCAAAAATAGCACAAAGATATCTTTTCACATGTTTGTCATTCTCTCTCCCTTTTTCACTAGTTTGGGCACTTTGTGAAAGCAGAGGTGGGGTGTCTTGTACACTCTCACTGCATCGAGCACAGTATTTTGCAAATACTCGTTAGCTGGTATTTATTGAATGACAAAGTAACAGCCCAAAAAGGGAAAGAGAACAAAATAACAAAGTGCCTTAAAAGACTTTCTATGAGGTGATGGAAAGAGGAAATCAGTCTCCAAAGCATTGTAAAAATGATGTCAAAAAGACTTGCATGGCCATTTCTCAATCACAACAACATTTCTCATTAGTAATTAGAAAAGGCCCAAGCACTATAACATTTTGTCTTTCACTTGCCATTTTAACAGAGCATTATTTAATTTTGGATCAACTACTATGCACCTCTTTTGCATATTCTAAGGTGAGTATTACACTGGAGGTTAGAAGCGGATTGTTAGACTGCGGACCTGTGCTGTCCAATACAGCAGCCACCAGCCACGATGATTGGCTACCAAGCATTTGAAATGTGACTACATCAAGTTACGATGTGTTGTAAGTGTAAAATACACAGTGGATTTCATGGATTTACTACAGAAAAAAAGAATGTAAAATATCTCAATTTTTATATTGATAACATGTTGAAATGATATTATTTTAACATACTGCATTAAATAAAATATAATTTTTAAATTTAAAGAAGGAATGGAAGAAATCAGTAAGCAGGAATGGGTGCAAAAGATTTACTGGAGATAAAAATCTGAACTGGGCCTCGAAGGGTGAGTAGGATTTAGCTGGGTGGGAGAAAGGGGAAACAGCCTATAGGAGACCACCCAGCCCACACAGAACTGAATTCTTTCTGCCAACTCTCTTCCTAGCTAAAATTAACTTTCACTGTAGCATTGAAAAGATCAGGGACACTGGAGTCAGAAGATTTAAATTTAAAAAACCCTTTCACCCTTGAATAGTTTTAGACAACTCACTTAATAAATTAGGACTCCAATTACCATCTGAAAACAGGTGTCAGAAAAATTCTACCTCGCATGGTTGTGGTAATACCTAAACTATTAATAGATAATATGTTAAAGAGCTTTGTTGTAAAGCACCTTGAAATATATCATTCTCACCTCTTTTCCAGTATTTCAGTATTGGCGCATCTTCCCAATAATTTATTTCATAAGACCTGTTTTTCTCCTTCAATGACTGTAGTCAAGGAGGCCTGTCTATTTTTAAATATATTTAAATATATTTTCATGTGCTTGAAAATACCTCACTCTCATTCTGAATACATCTCTCTTCCCTAGATATCAGACTCTTCTAATTGACTTTTTGGGGCCATGGCATAGAGAGTGGGTCCCTCCAGAAGAGAATGGCCGTTTCCATCACCCTGATTTTCCTGCTCAGTGAATAGCAGTACCACCCATCCACTGAGCAAGCCAATGCTAGGAGTTATCCTTTTAACTCTCCCTCAATCCCCACATCCAGTCTGTGAATAAGCCCTATTTTGCCTCCTAAAAACCTCTCATTTCTACCACTGCCACCCAAGTCTATGCTCTCTTCTTTGCCTGAACTACTGCAGTAACTTCCTGGATGCCATTACATCCTTGACTTTTGCCCATCTCTCTACAATCCATTCATTCTTCATTCTGCAGCCAAAGTGATTTTTTCAACATTAGGGGAAAACATTGTCATGCACCATTAAGTATGATGTTACTTGTATCTATTTTTGCAGATGCCATTTCTCGGGTTAAGGGAGTTCCCTTCTAGTCTAAGTTTGCTGAGAACTTTTGTCATGTATGGGTGTTGAATTTTGCCAGATGCTTTTGATATGGTGAATTACAGGAACTCTCCCTGATACCTAACTGCTGAAAGGAATTGGCTAAATGGGAAATAGAGTTAGAAGGATGGGGGCAGAGGGAGGAGGGGTGGAGGGAGGGATAGTATTGTCTGAAATAATTGGACATTGGCTGCATTATGGCCTAGTGGAAGGGGATCAGCTAGAGGCCATCTGGCAGTCCCTGCTGGCTCCATGATTCAAAGACAATCAGGTACACAGCGCGTGCCTCGAAACTGCTGATTTCATCCCAGTCTTTGGCCAACAACTGGGGTCTGTTCTCCAATCCTCAGAGTGGCATCTAGAAAGCTGCAGTTTGTATCCATTCCCTCTGCCCCACTGTTCCGTGACATACAGCAATTATGACATCTCCAACATGAAACTGGGGATGCAGATTACCCACTATTCACTGGCAGTCCTCATAATTAGCTATTGACCTTCAGGTGCCAAGCCCCAATGCAAATCTATTCAGAAGACAATTAATTAAACTTGACTTTCTCATTAAAAACCCATAGTTTCCCTAACCTTTCATTCAGGCCATGGATTCCATGTGATGAATGTCACCTTATAATTTGTCATATCGGTCGTATCTCTTTATTTTATCTTACAGCATTTGATGTTACTTAAAATGACATCTGATTTTGCAGAATGACAAGTTTGAAGGAGAAAGCGCTGATCAGTTAATAATTAAAGATACTGTGAAATAACAAAGGCAGTAAAATGTGTTTTAGTAATTTGTTTCTATTGTATCACCGTTGAACCATTTTCAAATCCTCACCCTCTTGGCCATTCTTCTGTATGAATGGTGCTCAGACCACAGTGCATCGCATCAATCATCATATAAACATGTTTACGGCAAATTCCTGGGCCATGCCCTTAGATGCTGGTTCAGTAGGTCTGGAAGCACTCCCAGTGACTCTGAGGCAGGTGATCCGTGAACACTTTTGGAGAGCTCTGATCTCTGGTATTGTAACTGGCTCTGCCAGTAACAGGACAGCCTCAGGCATGGCTCTCTGTCTCTGCTGTCTGAGCCCACAGGAAACTCCCAGGCAGAGGTGGGTTTGAGCTGAGCACCCCGGAGAGCCTCAAGGGCAGACATATCACAGGTTAGCCAACTCTAGCGTCTGCCCTCTGCAACTTAACTTGATAAAGATTCCATAGCCTTGGACATGAGTAAGGTCACAGATGGTGATAGAGTGAGCACAATTGAAATAGCTGAGGACAAGACTCTTTAGTTCGCCTTTAGGGAAAAAAATTTTTTTTAATAGAGATGAGGACTTACTATGTTGCCCAGGCTGGAGTGCAGCGGCTATTCACGCCGTAATCACAGCGCACTGCAGCCTCAGACTCCTGTGCTCAAGCAATCCTCCCACCTCAGCCTCCCAAGTAGCTGGGACTACAGTGGTATGCCACCACACCTGGCTTAGAAAATTTTAAAATATTTATCTGTCTTTCTGTCCTTCATGCCCCATTGGTCGAAGTCTCTAGAGCCTCTTCTTTGTTCATTAATACAAACAACAAGAGTAATAATAATCCTATACATCATAGTGAGTTAAGAGACTCTGAATTTCAGACCCAGAAGAAATCATTGAGATTGTCTCATTCAACCCCAAGAGATGGACAGCAGATGATGTGGTGATGGGGCAGACGGTCCTGACTCTCAGTCCCAGGTTTTCCACTAGAACTTTGCAAAATCGGTTCATGGCTATTCATCATTAATCTGTCTTATCTGTGCCCCTGCCTCCGAACAAAACTCAAAATGTTCCCCAGGAGACAAATAATCACAAGCAACCAACTAAACCGCACTCTGTCTGACTGGTAGGGCAGTCTGTGGGCTGACAACCACCTGGGGCTGGACCTGCCAGGTGCCATGGCACCGATGGCGGTAGTGGCATACTCAACCCCGGAGCAAGTCCTCCTTCTCTGTGCTAATACAATTGTCACGAATAATCGTGCACTGTAATGAATAATAACAATGACCAGAAAAGCTATGCTGACAATAACAGTTTTCTTTTAATGAATTTGGTGCATATAAGTATGCCAATAAAATGAAAAGTAAAAACATAAGATATTATAACACAATTATGCAAAAATGATTTTTTTTCATTCCATTAACATATTTTTAAAGGGAAAAAACCCTAAGACCTACATATTGGTCTGTCACAGAAATGAATATTATTATAATTAATTAACAAATAACAAGAATAGTGATTAAAATGAATAATCAATTATAACACTATAACTCAAATCAGTAAACTATTTCACATATGAATGAAAATTTGCCCTTGCCAAACAAAAATATTGCACCTCACAGTTTCACTGCTTTAAATTCTAAACACAAAACCAAAAATTACAAGTGATTATATAGATGATAGAATTGAAGTAAGTAAAGTTCTGTTTCTTCATCTTTGCAATCATTCTGCTATAACTGTTTATTTGGACTCCACAGTGTAAAAGCAGGAATATGTGGACCCCAGGGATTGGAGGCATAAACTACTCCTGAAGCAAGCAGGAATGATTTCAATCCGTTAAAAAAAATTTCTTCTCCAAAGAAAGCATGTAGCTGGGTCAGTGTGTGGGGTAGTGGGGGGAGGGGAAGGGAACAAGAGGACAACTGTATGACTAAGCATTCTTTCAATTAACTTCCATGTAAAATATAATTACTATAGGATAATTGATACAAATGTATAAATTTGAAGCTTGTGCATACATATATTAATAAAACACAACAGTAACTTCAGCAACTATTTGGAACTTAGACCACAAAAGTTATTTTGGAGGTGATAAGATTTTATCATTGGCTTTGTTTAGAATTGTCAGACCATGGTAATATTAGAAGCAGACTGCATTTTAGGACATCTACAAAGAACCTACAGGTATCTATCATACTTAATGGTGAAAGATTGAATACTTCTCCCTGAGATGCTGAACAGGCAAGGATACCCTCTCTCATCAGTTTTATTCAATATTGTACTAGAAGTTTTAACCATTACAAAAAAGACATGAAAAAGAAAGAAAAAATATAGATATTGGACAAGAAAATAATAGAACTATCTTTTTCACAGATAACATTGCCATGTTGGAAAATCCTAAGGAATCCACACACACAAAAAAAAGCTACTAGAAATAGTACAATAAATTGAATTTAGCAAGATCATAGGATACAAGGACAACATATAAACTCAAATATATTACTGTATATCAGCAATGAACATTTGGAAGATAAAATAAAAAATACAATCACATTTACAATGCCATCAGAAAACATGACATGGTTTGGAGTAAATTTTAACAAAGTTTGTGCAAGACCTATACACTAAAATCTATAAAACATTGCTAAAATGATTAAATAAGACCTAAATAAACAGAAACATATCTCATGTTCATGGATCTGAAGATTCAATATTGTTAAAATGGCAATTCTCCTCAAATTGATTCACAGGTTGGACACAATCTCAGTCAAAATCCCAGCAGATATTTTTGAAACTTGAGAAGCTGATTCTAAATTTTATATGGAAATGAAAATGACCTAGAATAACCAAAGCAATTTCAAGATTTTCTATAAAACTATAGTAATCAAGATGTGATAATAGTGAAAAGATAGACATGCAGATCAATGGAACAGAGATAGTCCAGAAATAGACCCACACATATAAGGTCAAGTGATTTTCAACAAAGGTGCCAAGGCATTTCAACGGGGGAAAGGGATGCTCCAACAAATGGTGCTAGAACCACTGGATATCCATGTCAAAAAACATGTATTGACTCTTGCCTCGCAACATACTCAATAATTAACTCAAAAGGTATAATAGACAACATGTAAAAGTGAAAACTATAAAACTTCTAGAAGAAAACCTAGGAAAAAATCTTTACAACTTTGGTGTAGGCAAATATTGCTTAGGGCATAAAAACCACAAACCATTAAAAATATAATTGGTAAACTGGGCATTTATAAAATTTTTGCTCATTGAAAAACACTATTAGGAAAATGAAAGGGAAGCCACAGAATGGACAAAAATATTTGCAATACATATACAAGTCCTGACAAAGGACTTGTGTGCAGAATATATAAAGAACTAATACAATTCAACCATGAAGAAAGAAACCAATATAAGCAAAATATTTGAAAAGACCCTTGGCAAAAGAAGATCTATGAATGTCTAATAAGCACATGGAAAAACCTCAAAACCATTAGCCATTGAGCTAAGGAAAATGCTAACAGACATCAGGGAAATGCAAATTAAAACTAAATGAGATACCACTTCACACCCACTGGAATGACCAAAATTAAAGAGACAGGCAATACTAAGTGTCAACAAGGATGCAGAGCACCTGGAACTCTCAGATCTTGCTGGTAGGAGTGTAAAATGTTACTGCTACTTTGGGAAACATTTTGGCAGTTGCTCATAAATTTAAACAAGTACTTGCCATATGATTCAGCAATCCCATCCCAGGTATTTATCCAAAAGAAATGAAAACAGGCATCCACACAAGGACCTGTACACAAATTTTCATAACAGCTTTTTTATATACAGATGCTCCTTGACTTACAATGGAGTTATGTCCCACTAAACCTATCATAAGTTGAAAATATCATTAAGTCAAAAATGTATTCAATACACCTAATGTACCAAACATCATAGCTTAGCCTAGTCTACCTTCAACATGCTCAGAACACTTACAGAATCATCTGACACGAAGCCTATTTTATAATAAAGTGCTGAACGTCTCATGAAATTTATTGAATACTGTACTGAGAGTGAAAAACAGAATAGTTGTATGGGCACTTGAAGTATGGTTTCTACTGGATGCATATTGCCTTCACACCATCATAAAGTCAAAAAAATCCTAAGTTGAACCATCATAAGTTGGAGACCATTGGTATGTATAAAATAGACCAGAACCAGAAACAATCTAAATGTCCATCCATAGGAAATTGACAAGCAATTGTGACGTATCTATATAATGGAATAAAACTTAGCAATAAAGAGGAAGAATCCACTGATATATGCAAGAATGTAGATGAATCTCAAGAACATTATAATAAATGAAACATCCCATTTATATGAAATTCCAGGAAATGCAAAGTTTTCTACAGTGACAGAAGGCAGGCCGGTGGTTGACTGGGCATGGCAGGGAGGGGAGATTAATTGCAACAGGAGACATAAGAGACCTTTTGAGGATTATGAAAATGTTCTGCATTTTGATTGAGGTAGTGCTTACATGGCTGTACACATTTTTCAAAACCCATCAAACCATACATTTAAAATGGAAGCATTTTATTGTATATAAAATGTCTAAAATATACTGCAAAAAAGTTTGCTAAAACAAAACAACCACCTAAGTTCCTGAATCCTCAACTAGTGCTTGTCTTACTCCATTCCTGCTGCTATAACAAGGTACCGTAGACTTAGTAATTTATAAACAATAGAAACTTAATTCTCAGAGTTCTGGAGGCTGGGAAATCTAAGATCAAGAAGCCAGCAGGCTCGCTGTCTGGTGAGGGCTGCTCTCTGCTTCCTAGATGGTTGTGTCCTCCAGAGGAGATGAGCCTGTGTCCTCATGTGGTGGAGGGTGGAAGGGCAAACAGGGACGAAGGCCACATGAATCTTCTTTTACAGCCCTGTGACCTAATCACCTCCGAAAAGCCCCACTTCTTAATACTATCATTGAATTGGGGATTAAGTTTCAACATGAATTTTGCAGAGACACAAGCATTCAAACCATTGCACTGTCCATTGTCACCTGGGTGGGTACAGGGCTATAAAGGGAACTCTACTATACTGAAGACCCTCCAGGCAAGTAAGTACTTTGGCTGCCAAGCCTTCATGTGCTTTCTTAATGTGGTGAGGACGATTGGGACCCACATGAACCTCCGCATGAGGCCTGGGCCAGGGGCAGGCTTGAGGGGCCTACTCTGCGCTCCCCCACCCTCAGGTCCCACTCAACTTTCTGTGGTGGATGAAGGGCACCTCCTCCCAAGTAGAGAGCTTAGCGTCCTCGGCCACCAGGCTTCGAAAGGGGTAAACAAGAAGGGGAAGAAGGGTGCATGGAATAGAAAACACCGTTGTCCTGCTTTGTTACTGTCTCAGGAACAATAAGCATGCTTTATTGCTGATTCTCTCCACGCCAAACATGACGGAGGGAGTTTTCCGCACGTTATATTATTCAATTCTTATAATCACCCTAAGTGTCACTGCTGTTCTGCTGGTTTACAGAGGAAAAGGCAAAAGAAGCAGAGCAGCTAAGAAGCTGTCCCAGCCGTCAGAGCTAGTACATGGCAGATCAGAACCCAAGGTGCGTGATGCCAAGCTGTGTCCTCACCGCCATACTGCCTTTGCTCCCAGTCGCTGGTGCCCACCGGTCCCTCACACCCTTCCCCCCGCGCACACAGCCGGCAACAGGCTCGTGTTCAGAAAAGACAGGACTTAGGCCCGGAACACAGAGTTCTGTTCTCCTCTCTGTCCCAGCCACATCAAGAGTGTCCAAAGTTCAGAATCCTATTAGGTCATTTTCTCTGTAATTCAAATACAAAAGTACTTTTAAGAGTCACACAGCAATTCCTGCTATTCCTGGGTGCTATAAATATGTAATTTATGGGGGAAATGGGAACTCTATGTCACATCCAAATTGAGAACTATTTGAAGAAAGAGAAAAAATATCCTGTTGTATTGAGTCATGGGGAAAAATAACTACAGTACATCATACTAGTAAATAGGAACATAAAAATAGCTTCTGTTCAGAAGTGTAAATTAAATGTTAATGTGGCCTTGAATTTGTTTCAAGTATTTTTCATTTTCGTTTTCACAACCCGATAAATTTCCCCGTGTTAAACCAAGGTCAAATAATTGTAGATGCTAACTTGGAAAACGTTAAGATCAATGTGCTTGACTCCCTTTCACAGGAAGGAACAGGATGCATGTAGGCCATGAGTCACTAAGGAAGAAGATCCTTGAGGGTGGCGCCATGGCTGCTTTTTCTTTGACTTGCCCGGAGCACGCAGTTCACTGTGGCCTCATTTTTCCTCGGCCACCGCTCCTCTCCACTTGTAAAACTGCCTTCCCCACTCCAACCATGTGGTCAAGTGAGCACCGGCATCTTGACCACACAGGTGGGAAAGCCAGCCAGGCTGGGTCTCTTCAAGTCCTCTCCCAAGATTTTTCAAAGGTGAACTACAGAAGCAGAGCACAGCTGGGGCATGTGATCCTCGGCGCAGCTGGCAGCTGTGTCTGGCTGAGTGGGGACGTCTGAGATAAAAAGCCCTGATGCTCCGGGCTTGATCGTTCCTCCAGCCACCAGCCTGGTACCTTCCAGGGGTTTGGTTACATGTGGGATCACATGTCCTAGACAAGGCACTGTGTCAAGGGCCCTGTGGTTGGCTTCTGTTCTTCTTGAACTCAAGCTGGAGTCCCAGAATCCAAGAGTGCTCAGCTGCCATTTACAGACAATGAACCAGGCTTTCCAGCTGCTACTCTGTCTCAGGTACTCTGCAAGGTATTTGATACAATTCACTTCATTTAATCCTCACAACAACCCTATGGAAGTATGTACTATCATAATCTCCATTTAAAAACAAAACCAAACAAAATGTGAGGCTCTGAGATGCTAAGTAACTTGCCCACAATCTCACCATCACTAAGCTTTTTTCCATTACCCGGAGGGAAACTGTAACATTGCTTGCTCTAGATCTGGATTCTTTCCTAACCAACCTTGTGTAGACATAACTACGAAAACAAATCTAAACTAAAAGCCTGGTGCAAATGTCCCTATTGACAAAAACAAAAGGAGCTGGCAAGTGGGAAGCTGAGCCCAGCACCGGCAGCCCGCCCAGCATGGCAATCAAACTGGAAACCTCACTCACACACAGCTCCCGACCTCGCACGGGGGCACCAAGCAGAGCGGCTGAAGATGGACGTAGGGAAGAGCCTCAACTTTCTACAGTATGTGCTTTTTTTTTTTTTTTAAATAAACTTTATTGTGGTAAAATATACATAAAATCAAATGTACCTTTTTAAGTGTACAGTTTGGTGGCATTAAGTTTATTCATATTGTTGTGCACCCATCACCACCGTCCATCCCCAGAACTTTTTCATCTTCCCAAACTTAAACCTTGTACCCATTAAACAACTCCCCATCTCCCCCCAGCCCCTGGCAACCACCATTCCGCTTTCTCTTTCTATAAATTTGACTACTTTAGATAACTCAAGTAAGGGATATTGTGTGTGATTTCAATCCCTCCAAGTACTTACTGAGATCTGCTATTTGCCCAGCCTTGTGCTAGGCTTGGTCGGGGGAATATATGAGATCTGATTCCTGCCACTGAGATCATTCTAGTTGAGCTGCAAAGGCAAGGCTAGCTTCTAAGAAACAGTGTGTTAGAACCTGGAGGACAAGAGAAATTTAGAGCTAAGAAATCTTTATAAGACTTCTTATGGTGGTGACTCAATGAATGAGTAGGAGGCTTGGTTGGGCAGAGAGGAGGATTTCAGATTAACTAAATCACAAATCCAGGCAGGCAGGCTGGCTCATCCTGAGTAGAGCCTGCCAACTCCAAAAGGCGGCAGCATTCTGGTACAGTTTCTGTGAGGACACAGCAATAAACCCTAGATCTGTGAATCAGACTTCTGCTTGCACATACTCAGGTAGTGGTTTACTTTTCTCCTATTGCAAATCAGATACAAAGGAAAAAATTTTTTTTAATGGAAGGGGGGGCCTGGTTTTTTATAATTATCTCAGAAAATAGCTAAACCAGCTCTTTTGTGCAAGTATGTCTTTTCCCTTTGGCAAAAGGAGTTTGTAAACACTTCTGAAACTTGTGTGGAATGTCTGACCACCAGGGTCAGGTCACGTCAACCCTGACTACAGTTGGAGAGTCAGACTCCTGGAATCGCACTGAGAAAAGCCTCCAGATGTCCACTCTAACCAGCCACAGCAGTCCTTAAACAAGCAGTATGGACGCCCTACTCCCACGCTGCTAGCTCTTTGAGTAAGTGGGCCAATGCGACATGGCTCTGTGTGCCAGGCACCTCCCAGGTCTTCTCCACGTCCCCCCTACCGCCTGGTCTGCCTTCCAAACACAAGCCTCATTTAGGGCCTCCGGTGGGTAGATAAGAACAGGAAGGCCTGCGCCACTGTCACTCATATTGCTTTGTCTTTTCTTTCCTTTCTTTCTTTTTTCTCCTCCTTCCTTAAGATTTAGCAGTAAAGTACTCCTACTTTTAGACACAAACATTTCTCCTTGTGTCTCACAGCAGATAGGTTTGGTTTTGACTGTCCATTCAACTGTAAGTATGTTAACAGAAATTGCAACGTGGGGCTAAGTGAAGCAGCCAGAAAGGGCACCATGGACCTTTGTAAGGCATCTTAGAATCCAAGAGAGGAAAACATAGTTGGCAGCAAGTGAGTCCTGCCTGGATCCCCTGCCAGCCTCCCCTCGTCTTGGGCATATCATAGTTTATGGTGAATGGATGCACATAAATCACAAAAAACATAGTACTGTGGACTAATGGATTCTGAAAATGAATTAAAATTTCTGGGATAAATCTCTGTACCATTTCTTCCTAATACTTCTGAGAAATATAAAGCAACATTTAATGCCTCTCTGAGGATTCCCATAGGAAGAGAGCCACTTCTTTCTGCTATCAGTGTTTCTCTTTAATTCCAGTGACCTGACATAGTCAATCCTGGGAGCACTACTCTCTAGAGTCGAGCACTCCAGGGATGTTGCCCCCTGAGCAGCAGCTCAGTCTCCTCAAGTACACTCAGGACGGCAACAGACATGGGAGAGTGAGACACGGGAACTACAAACCACATTGGAGTTAACTTATTTCTAACTTCATCTTCCATCACTCTCTTGTTTATTACTTTCTGCTATATATTGAACAGGCTGAATCTTAAAAATACCTCTGTTCTGGCCTACGGTATTTCAACAGTCCAACTGGTCTACTCAGCTCTAGTCTGTACTTTTTCCAAACACATCCCCCATACTTCCCCAAAGTGGTATATTTAAAACATAACTCTCACCATATAACTCTCTTGCCTAAAACTACCTCCAGGATAAACTCCAAGCTTAGCTCACTATGTTTCAAGCAAAAAGAGACTTCACATTTATAATTACAAGATTATAAAAATTTCCAGTCTCAAAGATAAGTTTTAAAAAATTGCATAAGTCTCCAAGCCAACCAATGAAATAAACATAAAATATATATTAATTTTTTTCTAACATTAAATGGCAGAAGATGCATTGCTGTGGTTTGAGTGTATCCCTAAAGTTCATGTGTTGGAAACTTAATCCTCAATGCAACAATGATTAGAAGTGGGTCATTAAGTGGTGATTACAGAGTCCTCATGAATGGATTAATGTCATTATCGAGGGACTGAGTTTGTTATTAAAGTGAGTGTGTGTGTGTGTGTCTGTGTGTGTGTGTCTCATTCTTTCCTGCCCTCTGCCATGAGAAGATGCAATAAGAAGACCCTCACCAGATGTGGCCCTTTTATCTTGGACTTCCCTGCCTCCAGAACCATGAGTCAAATAAAATTTTTTTCTTTATAAATTACTCATTTTTGATGTACTGTTAATAGCAGCACAAAATGGACTGAAATGATAAGTTAAAAAAAAAATAAGTCTGAAACAGCCTATAGGTGAGCACTGAAAACAGTTCACCATTTGGGAGCAAGTTTTGTTACAATCATAATCACAATGTAAAACGAAGATATTATTTGAAAGACACACAATTATTCACAGTTAGAAAAACAGCCTCTTTGTGTTGACGTGCATGTCTTTGATGACTCTCCTTGCTCCCCTGGTCTTGCTTCCTGCAATCACTTCTCAAGTTACCTGTGTCCCAATCCTTGTCTTAGTCATTGCATTCAGGGCAACCCGAGCTAAGAATGTATGAAGCAGAGTGGCCTTAGAAACTAGGAGCTTAGAACCTCTGAACCTCCAAGCCTCAGGATGGGATTCTGGAACTGGATCACTTACCCACCAAATGGTAACAAGGACCCTATTTGTAGTGGTAAGTGGAGTGATGGTAATCCTTGGTGGGCTACAGCATTAGGAGTAAGACTCTTAACTGTGATGGATTAAGATGAGGAACAAGTGGAAGGGGAAATGTTGGTTTACACAGAAGCTTTAGCTGGTCCTATAAAAAAGTATATATCCAGAAGCAACTAGCCTGATAAACTGTTGGAATAGTCTATTAAAGTTTCAGCAAAGATGCCATTTGGGGGATGATACCCTAGAGGAATGAGATATTGTTTTCCAGGGTAAATTGTACAATATGTATTAAGTCAATGATTTATGGGTCTGTACCCCCAACAGGTAGAATACATAGGTCTTCTATGCTCAAGCTTTCTATCACCACAAAACCTGGATCTATATTGTGACTGGATCCATACTGATATAAAAATTGCTGGAACATATTTTTACTTTCCTAATCCCAAGCTCCTCAAATTATCTTCCAACTTTTCCTAGGTCAGTTGAGCTGCAAGCATCTGCTAACCACTGCATCTATTTCCTCTCCCCCACACCAAGAAAGAGTAATTCTGAAGCGCTGATGAAACCCAGACAGCAAAAACACTTCTTCAGCCAGTCTTCCCCACTCTGATTCCCCCATTGCAGCCACTCTGTTCCATGTATAATCTTTTCTGGCAATCTTTTCTTCGTCCTTCCCCTTCTCTCTTCTCCCTTTTACTCCCTTCTTCCCTACTTCCTTCGCATCCTTCTGTCTTCTTTCTTTCAGATCCAACCAAAGATGCATATAATTAAGGAAAAATTAAGTAATCTAGGGAAGCAGGACAAAAGGAAAGTACATAGAGGAAAATAAAAGATGGAGTAAGAAAGGTAATAATAACACACAGAAAAGTTAAACATGTAGAACTGGTAGGTGTTTTGAGTTGAACCGTGTCCCTGCAAAAGATGTGCTGAAGTCCTAACCCTGGGTACCTATGAATGTGACCTTATTAGGAAATAGGGTCTTTGTAGATGTAATCATGTTAAGATGAAGTCATTGTGGTGGGTCATAATCCAATATGATTAGTATCCTTATAAGAAGAGGGAAATTTGGATACAAAGGGAGAACACCACGTGATGACAGAGGTAAAGATTGAAGTGATGCAATCACAAGCCAAGGAACACCAAGGATTGCTGGTGCTATGGTTTGGATTTTATGTCCTTTCCAAAACTCATGTTGAAATGTAACCCCTGGTGTGTTGTGAAGCAGAGCCTAATTGGAGTTGTTTGGGTCTTGAGGGCTCTGCTCTCATGAATGGATTAATGCCATTATAAAGAGCTTGATGAAGGGAGTTTCTCTCCCCTCTCTTCTCTCCATCCCTGTCTCCCTCCCTTTCTTTCACTTTCTACCATGTGATGATGCAGCAAGAACACCCTCACCAGATGCCTGCATCTTATTGTTGGACTTACCAAACTCCAGAACTGTAAGCAAATAAATTTCTGTTCATCATAGATTACCCAGTCTCAGATATTCCGTTGTAGCAGGCACAAAGTGGACTAACACAGCCAGCCACCACCAGAAGCTAGGAAAAGGCAAGAAAGTACACTGGGTCTTCAAAAAGTTCATGGAAGATTATGCATGGATTTCAAAGGGTTTTTTTTTGTACCAAAATAAGCTCATATTAACTTGTTATAATATGTCTTAACAGGATCTAGTTTGAGGCACAAACAGGAATAAGACATCAGTTGGAAAAGAGCCCCTATCAGAGCAACATGAATTCTGCTAAAATTAAAGCAAGAACAAACATCAAAGCTTGTGTGGAAGAATGGTGAAACCATTGCTACTTTATGAAAAGCTTATGGGGAAAATGCTCCAAAGAAATCAGCAGTTTATAAACAGAAAACTCATTTTAAGAAGGGACAAGACAATGTTGAAGATGAAGCCTGCAGTGCTAGGCCATCCACATCAATTTGCGAGGAAAAAATTAATCTTGTTCATAATTGAAGAGGACTGATGATTAACAGCACAAACAATAGCCAACACCACAGATATATCTGTGGTTTAGCTTACACAATTCTAACAAAAAAAATTCAAGTTGAACAAACTTTCTACTCAGGTACTAAAACTGTTGCATCCAGATCAGCTGCAGATAAGAGCAGAGCTTTCAGTGGGAATTTTTAAATGAGTGGGATCAAGATCCTGAAGGATTTCTTTGAAAAATTCTAACATGGGATGAAATATGGCTTTACTGGTATGATCCCGAAGACAAAGCACAATCAAAGCAATGGCTACCAAGAGGTAGAAGTGGTCTAGGCAAAGCAAGAGTGGACCAGGCAAGAGCAAAGGTCATGGCAACAATTTGGGGGGATGCTCAAGGCATTTTGCTGGTTGACTTGCTGAAGAGGCAAAGAACAATGAAATCTGCTTATCATGAGAGTGTTTTGAAAATGTTAGCCAAAGCTTTAGCAGAAAAACACCTGGGAAAGATTTACCAGAGTATCTTTCTCCATCACAGTGATGCTCCTGCTCATTCCTCTCATCAAACAAGGGCAATTTTTTGAGAGTTTCAGTTGGAAATCATTAGGTATCCACCTTACAGTCCTGATTTGGCTCCTTCTGATTTCTTTTTATTTCATGACCTTAAAAAAATTTTTTTAAGGGCACCCATTTTTCTTCAATTAGTGGTGTAAAAAAGACTGCATTGGCATGGTTTAAATTCCCAGGACCCTCAGTTCTTTAGGGATGGACTGAATGGCTGGTATCATCACTTACAAAAGTGTCTTCAACTTGATCGATCTTATGTTGACAAATAAAATTTATATTTTTATCTTTATCTTTTCATTACATTTTTCCACAAATTTTTTGAAGTTCCCTTGTATTCTCCCCTACAGATTTTGAAGATAGCCTGGCCCTGCTTTCACCTTGATTTTGACTTCTAACCTCCAGAACTGTGGGAAAATAAATACCTGTTGTTTTAAGCCACTCAGTTTGTGGAACTTTGTTACAGAAGCCCTAGGAAACTAGAAGCGTAGGTATTCCATGTTTGACTGTTAGACTCCCTAGCAGCTAAAGCAAGGAAACAGTCTGTTACATAATCCACAAAGGGACTAAAAGTTCCCACTCATTCAGGTGATGCAGAGCTTTTCATGATGCTGAGAGATCAGAGAAAGGTCTCTTCTGGATCCTGCAGAGAAAACACTGTGGGATACAGTGGACAACTGTAGCAGTTGATATCATGACACTAAATCTGATGATTCCTACTAAATCTATTTCCTACTAGGTGCCTCACTGAAAGCAGATGGTGTGACCCCAAGAGACAGTTTAGTAAAAGCACATCTAGGAACCAGAAATGAAAGAGGGGATATTACTCTCAACCTTACAGAAATAAAAAGGATCATAAGAGAATACTACGAACAAATGTATACCAACATACACTGATGAAATGGACAAATTCCTAGAAAAATACAAACTACCAAAACTGACTCAAGAAGAAACACACAATCTGAATAGACCTATAACAAGTGAAGAGACTGAAATAGTAATAAAAAAAACCTACTCATAAAGAAAAGCCTGGGCCCAGACGGCTTCACTGTTGAATTCTACCAAACATTTAAAAAAAAATTAATACCAACTCTTCACAAACTCTTTCAACAAACAGAAGAGAAAAGAATACTTCTCAATTCATTTTATGAGGCCAGTAATACACCCTGGTGTCAAAACCAGATAAAAGCAGCAGAAGAAAAGAAAACTATAGACCAAATGTACATATAGGATGTATCCGAAAACTATAGTCCAAAGTACATGGCTCTATGATTTCATGTCTTTGAGGCAAACTCCATCAATATTTTTCTCAAACTGGGTTTTCGATAAGAATTAGATAGTATATTTCAAGGATATAATTTTTGGAGAGAATATGGAAAGTAAATAGTCTGCATTTTCAATCAAATGCAGGTCCTTACTTTTTGTCAACTTTGAGGGCAGGGGATAGAAATGATGCCCTCTTATGAAAATTAAATGTTATTTATTTATTGTTAAATTAATAATGAAAGTTAGGGGAAGTGTCACTACCAAAACAACAAGAATTGTATTTTTCTTGCTGAAACTCGAACAATGGATGTGGGGCAAAGAAGAGTTATTAGCTATTGAGACATATTTTATAATTTGATTTAAAATTTAATTTAAAACTATAAGAAAGAGATTTCTGATTGTAAGAAAAGTGAAACATTGACTCAAACACAGAAAGAACAGGCTTCTTTTCTCTGGACTTTAAAAATAAATCAAAAACACATCTTGTTGGGATAATAAACGTATAATGCCAAGAGTCTAAATCCTACCCTTTTTCAGGCCTTGATTAAATGCTGCCATTTTCAAAACTTTGTAGCTGTTCTAAATTTATTATGGCACTTGAATGTTTCCTCCTACATCATTTTTCACTTTCTTCCTGGAGTTGCATTCGTCTTACTGGAGTATAATCTTGTTGAGGGCACAAATGGTCTCTAGCCTCCTACACAGGCTTAAGATAGTGCTTTGTCCATAACCAGCACTTACTAAAAACTCAACACTACTAAAAAAAAAAAAAGTTATGTATCTTACTACACGGTCAGTTTAAAGTTAAATGTATTTTTAAGACATTCAAAGCAATAAAGCCTCTTATTAAAAGAATTACCATATATAATAAACTTTAAAAATTTGTTCATATATTAAAACATGAATTAGAGATGGCTTTAACTTGATTCATTTATTCTAGTTATTTTTCTTATTTTTCATTTTTTATGGCTACATAATATTTGTACATATTTATGGGGTACATGTGATATTTTGATACATGTGTACAGTGTGTAATGATCAAATCAGTCTATTTAGAATATCCATCACCTTGAACTTTGGAAGGCAGCTTTGCTAACCACTATACCACCAACGCTGCGGTCACCTTGAACTTTTATCATATTTTTGTATTGGAACATTTCAGACAAGATCGGGCACGTTCAGGGTGGTATGTTCATACATTATACTGGGAACATTTCAAATTGTCCCTTCTAGCTATTTTGAAACATACAATATATTGTTGTTAACTACAGTCACCCTACTGTGCTATCAAACACTAAAACCTATACCTTCTATCTAACTGTATGTTTGTCCCCATTAACCAAACTCTCTGCATACCTCCTACACCTAGACCCTTCCCAGCCTCTGGTAACTATCATTCTACTCTCTACCTCCATAAGATCCACTTTTTTTTTTTTTTTTTAGCTCTCACGTATGAGTGAGAATATGTGACATTTGTCTTTCTGTGCCTGGCTTACTTCACTCAATGACCTTCAGTTTCATCCCTATTGCAGCAAATGACAGGATTTCATTCTTCTTTATGGCTGAATACTATTCTATTGTGCATATACAAAATATTTTCTTTATTCATCCACTGATGGACACTTAGGTTGATTCCATACCTTTGCAATGGCCAGTAGTGCTGCAATAAACATGGGGTGCACACATCCCTTTGATATACTGATTTCCTTTCCTTTGGATAAATACTAAGCAGTGAGATTGCTGGATCATATGGTAGTTCTACTTTTAGTTTTTAAAGAAGCCTCCATACTGTTTTCCATAATGGCTGTACTAATTTACATTCCCACCAACAGCACAGTTGCTACTTTTAATCAGATGTCCACAGCTGTTAAGTGTCCTTTGGGCCAAAAGAAAAATAGTAATCTAATAGTTAACCTTCACATTGCAAAATTATCCCTTTGAAGACACCTAACCAGTTTCTTCTTCTGAAACCATTCTTGGAATGCTGGATTGTATTACTGTACCCAGTTATTTCTTGTACTCCTTTTAAGAGTATTATACAGCTCGGCTCATTGTCACATGATTTCCTTAAGAGAAATCCCACCCATTAATAGCAGGCTTTGTCCAATAGAATGTGAACAGAATTGAGGGGTGCAGAATGTGAGTTTAAGAGCAGCATATGCTAGCTGTGGCACAAGACCTGATTGCTACATTTCCAGGAACTTGGCAAGCCACCTGTTAAACGTTTGTAGCTTGAAATCGGCCATGGTGGGAGTATTTACACCACAGAAACAGCAAACACTACAAATCGGGACTTGCCCCTCCTCCCTCGAAGTTGGTTTACCAGCTCACCAGTGAGCATGTCCCAGAAAAGTTGATCTTTCAGCCTGGAGCCTGGGATAATGAAAGCTGGAGGAACAGTGCCAGAGCTACCTGAAGCTGACGTAATTTGCTTCAGAAATGGACCTTTGTTATTGCAAACCGCTGAGACGTAGGGGTTGTTACCTGAGCATAATCTAGCCAAAGCTGACACACCACGCTGGTGTTTTGGTGAACACCAGTGAGCGCTCCCTTTATCTATCTGTCCAGACCTTGGTTGCGGGGATTTCTTCTAACTTGTGACGTCACACGCCTCTAGCCCGAAAGGATCCAAACCGCGCTCAGAGACTCCAGACGGGGAATCCAGGTCTTGGAAGGGTAACGCAAGCTTATGAAACAATAGTTACATTTTAAACAACACTAAACACAAGCCTGTCACTCGCGGACCTGGATGGTTTAAGAGCGACTGCCCCACCGCTTTCGCGTGAAGGCCACAAGCGTCGGTCCCCCTCTGCACCCCCGGATGCGTGAATTGAGCGCTGTGTCTTTAAGGGGGACGCGCGGAGGTTTCCCTCCGGGACAAAATGGAGCCGGGAGGGGCAGCGGCGATCCCGGGTTCCCGGCCCGCCGCGGCCCCCGCCGCGCTCAGCGAGGCCTGGGTGAGTGCGCGCCGCGACACTCGCGGGGCCGGGACAGTGGGACCGCAGGTAAGCCGGCGACCGCCAGCGGGCTGCTCGCGGATGCGTGTGCGCCGGGCGCGGGGCGTGCCCCTCGCGGCTGCCGGCCCCCATGATTCTATTAATAAAAGGGGCACCTGGACCGGGGTTCTGCGCCAAGGCCTTGCTGACGCTCTTTCAGCACCTCGTTTTTGCGCCTTCCCTCCAACCTCCCTTCAACAAGTTCTTCAGAATGTCGAAAACCATCGCCACTCGCCTGCTCTGCTTTTGTTAAAGTTGCCTTTTTGCAGTCTTTTAACCGTGCAAGTGCTGGGCGTCCCGTAGTGGGCTGTTTCTCTAATTAGGAATTTCTTTATGTTTCCCATTTGGGGGGGAAGAAACCGAATGCTAGCCAGATGTGCAAACCAGATTCCCCACCCCACTCCCACCCCTTACCGTATTCGAACAAAAGAATTTTCTGATTATTTTGGAGCATACTGGAGCAGCTTGCTGTAATTTCTTACACTGACCCAGGGTCCACAGTTTATCAAGCGAAGTTATTTTGTCCTCTTTGAAAGCAAAAAATAAGTATTTGCCACTGGTTGAACTTCTAATTAGCCAAGACTGCAAAGATAAGGTGTTTAAGAGAAACTGTTGTAGAAATAGCTTAATAAATTGACATAATTAGGGTAATTATTTCCTGATCTTTTTATTATGAATTACTATTACACATTTTTGGGCCAAGAATAGCTTGAGGCAACCAACAATACAAAGTATACAACAATGTATAAAAAGACCAAGAGCCAAAACTAGGTAATTCTCAACTTAAAAATCTTTGAGTTACAAAAGCCTTCAGAGTAGGGCAGCTTTAAATCCCTTTAATTCATATTAAGTTATGCATTTCTTTTTAGGACTGTATGTATTAAGTAATGCAGGCCTGAAGTAAAGGTCCACTTTAGGGCAGAACACTTTACAATTTTCATTTTTAAAAATGCATTAATAGGGAATGTGCTTCTCTGCCTTTTAGCAAATGGTAGAAATAGCTAACAGTTTGGCTATGATATTTAGGGAACATCTCTGATTTACTAGATAATTCTGTGAGTTCAGTACATTTTTTATAGTCCATAAATAACCTTTTTCTGAGATTTTTCACACTTAACCCTTTATTCCCGAACTCAGGTATCCACATTTTACAGTTTGGAGGCATTGTTACTTGCCTTTTAATTTCATCTAAACCTTCAGCCTGGTGATTCCAAACTAATTTTTCTAATTCTCTGGATCTCTTTATAAATAGATTAATATGTGGCAGTAAATTAACACTTTAACAGAGATAGACAACAGAAGAATGAATTGTGGTTTCCTTGACACTTCAGTTGTTTTAATTATTAAAGTGATTGGTGGATGAAGTACATGAACATGTTTTTAGTGTTTCCACACCCCTCTGTGTGAATTTCACATTAGTGTGAATGTCTCATCTAAGATCCACGTTCAACCAACACATACTTGTTTATATTAATAGCTCTGCCTGGTTAATCCAGCTATAGTGAGTGGCCTTGAGTATGGAAGGACCAATAGATAACAAATAGATAACCAATAACAAATAATTCATTTGTTATTTCCTTTTGAGAACATTGCCTGGTTCTTTGGCCTTTAGCCTGCCTAATATTTTTTATGTGTATAAGCATAAGCGTAAAATAATAAAATTAACTTTTGTGGGTAGTTTATAGAATGAATTTCAATGTTACAGTCATACTTTGTGTATATGCCTATATTTATGCAAATTATTATTCAGATTTTGATGTCTTTATTCCCTATATTGGTATTCAGAAAGATCATACTGCAGAATCTGGGTTTTAATCTGATAGGTTATCAGAAGAAAAGAACTTCTTCAGAAATAGACAGAAATGGTGAGAAAATGCGAATGTATTATCTTCCACAGGCTTAAACTTCTTATCACTCCTTCTAGATAATGGATACTCAAATGTATTAATAATTTGGCCACAGGAGAGTTCAGAGGCATGGTACTAACAATACTACTCTTTCCCCTTTCTTGAAATATCTAAAATATGCATTTGTTTTTTCAGTTTTTTTGTGAAATTGGACTATAAAATTTCCACTGTTAAATTCATTTCAATTCATGCTAGCAGTGCTTTTATTTAGTTTCAAAAAATCTTATTTTAAAATAGGAGCTTGGAAGCCTAGTTATAAAACTGAAGAACTGGAACTTTATTTGAGTCAAGTACCAAGCTGGGCACAGTGGATGACGCCTATAATCCTAGCTACTCAGGAGGTTGAGTCAGGAGGATCACATTAGCCAAGGAGTCTGAGGCTACAGTGAGCTATGGTGTCACCACTGCACTCCAGCATGGGTGACAGAGTGAGGCGCTGTCTCTTTAAAAAAAAAAAAAAAAATAGAGTCAAATACTAAAGGTAATGTGTTTTGGGGTGGAACCCTGTGGGAGGGGAAGGGAAGGGATGCTGACTGGTATGAACTTTTGTGTTGGGGCCCCAAGGCCTCAACACCAAGGAGCTGTCCCCTGTCCATCCCTTCCGCAGCGTGGAGATCATGGGGTGGAATTCACCCTAATGAGTGAACACTGATCGGACTTTTACCACGGCTATCAGAATTACTGTTGGAAGCATCGCTTTGCCCACCAGACGGTGAGCTTACTGAAGGCCGAGACTATGTGGTACTCCTCTGGGAATGCTCAGCAGCAAGCATGTGCCTGAGCAGGTGCGCGATGAGCATTCGAATGAAAGAGTTAGCTGGAGTGAACGGATGTAAGAAAAATAATCACGTTCATTGACACCTTTCTGGAAGTTCAGGAAAATGTTTAAGGAAAAACTAAGGGAGCTCTTATTTTTCATTTTCTTCTTCTTAGCTAACCATGCAATTAATGATACGCATTTGTATTGGGTACTTGGTAAGGAAGAAATACGTATCACAGGGCTTCAGCTAATGAAACTTCCCCATTATCTTCTTTTACCTGTGTGGTAAGCAGCCTATTTTGCATGAAGAGCAATTCAGGAAATGAAAAGAAATTTGGGGGGTTAGGGTCTTGGATTCTTTTTAATTTGCATTTTGTATTCAAACATCCCCAAGGGGATCCTTCCAACTTAGACAACCTACTCTATTGACTAATAGAACGTCAAAGAGAAAAATAGCACTGCCTTTTAGCACTAAAATCTTAATGTGAGCATGTCTGAACAGTAAATATTTGTAGCTTCTTTTTTGTTCTTGCCTTGACTTTATATAGCACTACAGAGTCCAAAACTGAGATCATTTGCATTATCTAACTTCAGCCACCTGTTTATAGAGGCAAATACTCTTATTTCCCTTGACAGATGGGGAGATTGAGACTCAGGTGAGCAAGGGCTAAGAAACAGAATCGGGTTCATATCATTTAATGCAGCATCCCAAGTGTCTCCCCTGTGCCGGGGAGATGAACATGATGAGCTCCTCTCCTGTGGGTGCAAAATCTCCTGCTTGTACAGGGCACAGCAAACCACCTGACCCTGAGCAACCCCACACGCTGGGTTTCCTCCAGGGTCCGATGGCAGCTTCTATGCATGTAGATTTCTGAGTAGCCCAGCAGTGGGCTTCCCTGGGAGAGTGTCCCCTCCAGCTCCATAGTTAATGCTGGGCTGGCCCTGCCTGAGGAGCCAAGGGTTGTCTTATAAAATTATTTTTTATTTATGTATAGATCCTGCAATATACACACTCTACCTAAATGCATACAAATGACCACATGCACGCTTTTAATACCTCTTTTCTTTTGCTTTTGTATTTACCTTTTCCCCTTCTCCCTCCTTTCATATCAGCTACCATTGCCTCAAACCATAGTATCTCCTTCTTTTTCTTCATCTGTATCTATTTCTATATATCTCCTATACAGATCTGTATATTATTTAATAATAGTGGGATCATATTACACACTCTTCCACATCTTGCTTTTCTCCCTGAACAGTTACTCCAGAAATCCTTCTGGGACGGCGGACAGAGCTTCATTCCATCCTTTTTAATGACTGCACAATATTCCATGGTGTGGACATGTATTCAGCCATTCGCCTGCTTGCAGGCATTCCCTCGTTTCCAGTTTTTTGCCATTCTAAATGATGCTGTGATAAACATCCTAATGCATATGACATTTGTACTGGTGCCTTTAGTTCTACAGAAGAAATCCCCAGGAGTGGAATCTCAGGTTACTCCTGTTTTTAATTAATACAGAAATTACCAGATTGCTTTCCTTAAAGCCATCCCATCTTCACCAGTAATGCATGAATGTGCCCTTTTCTCTGCCTTCCTTCTTGCTTTGGCTGTTAGACCTCTTCATTTTTGTTAGTATGATGGATGTAAAATGATATTGTATTCTTACTTTAATAGCATTTCTCTGAATATAAGTGATGTCTTGCATCTTTTCACAAATTTCCTGGTCATTTGAGTTTGTTCTTAGATCATTTGCCTACTCCTATTTCTTGTCTATTTTTCCATTGGGTTGTTTTTTGTTTTTTGTTTTTTTCTTGCCAGTTTTTAAGAGCTCTTTGTGTGTTATGGTTGTGGCTGAAGAGTCTGAAGAGACTTGCTTCAGACTTTTGCATCTTCCAAGCAAGATGATTGAATCTTCCCCTCTGCACCAGAGGGGCAGTGGAAATGAGCTCAGGGCTTGTTCAGCAGAGCTAGGCAGGCATTATGACCTGTGGCCACGCTTTAGATACTGAGTCTGAACAGAAGATTGTATTGAGCCAGAATATAGCTGAGTGTGGAGGACTGAGAAGGTGAGGCAGTTCTGTACTGTGCTGCCTTCCACTGGTTAAGACCTCCGAAAGTGAAGGGCTGGCCAGGCAGAGGATGTCCCTCTGCCACCCTCAGAGGGGCAGCGCTGTGCTGGCCAACATTTGTGTTGCTGCTTGTCCCTCGCTCAGGTGAGGCTTTGCACCAAGGGACAAAGATTAAGACATCAAAATCAGTGCTTCTCATCCTTGTGCCCACCTTTACTCATAACAGATGGCATTCACCTGTGTGACATTCCTCTGGGCCTTCCAGATTTTAAAGAAACCCAGAGACAACTTTCAGGGAGGTAAAAAGTTTGGCAGTGATGGGTCACCTCCGGCACTGTTAGGGGCACATCAGTAATAACGACTCTCAGACTTGGCACAGGTACGAGAATCTGCAGATTATGTGGAATTTTCAACCCCAGCTCAACAAAGCATATCAGGATGCAAAGCAATAGTCTGTGATATTATAGGAAAACTTTAAATCTCTTTTGATTTATAAAATCAATCATAAGAATTCATTATCATAGTCACTCCACTTTTGTCTATGTCCAGTAATAAAAAGGGAACTGTGAGAAGATCACCTTCAATGTAGAAGGAAATGGAATTCTAAAAAAAGAAAAAAGTATAGGAAAAATTTAGGTAAAGTTGGATAATTAAAAACATTTCTGGCTGGGTACAGTGGCTCACACCTGTAATCCTAGCACTCTGGGAGGCTGAGGTGGGAGGATTGCTTGAGGTCAGTTCAAGATCAGCCTGAGCAAGAGTGAGACCCCACCTCTACCAAAAATAGAAAAAATTAGCTGGATGTGGTGGCACATGCCTGTAGTCCCCGCTACTCGGGAGGCTGAGGCAGGAGGATCACTTGAGCCTAGGAGTTTGAGGTTGCCATGAGCTGTGATGATGCCACTGTACTCCAGCCAGAGTGACACTGTCTGAAAAACAAAACGTTTCTATGACGAAAATCTTGTTCTGTTTACTAACTATAATGTTACATAACCAAAATATTTACTGACCATAAAAATGTTCCTCTTGAAGGTGGTTTGTAACTCCTTATCCCACCTATCTCTACTTTTGGGACTTCAGCAATTTAATAAATCTCTTAAGGGGAAATGTAGCTTTTAATTTGTAAAGACTTCTTAAACTAATTAATCATCATGAATAACTGTCATGAATAATTATTCTGATACATGCCTGTCTGTCAGAAGATATGTAAATAGACATTTTTTTTTATTAGAAGAGGCAAGATACTTGTCTTTTTGGATGATTCTGGTAGATTTGTTATCTTTTTTTTAAATGAGAAATACGTTGAATGTCATGCCTGATCCTGAGTGGACTTGCTTGGTGGGAAAAAGATTGGGTTTAGAAAATTGTAGTACAGTTGTAACAAGACTATTAGCAATTGAATTAAACACTTAACACTAAATGCTAGTGTTGTTATAGCAGCTTATTTTTCCTGTTCTCATCTTTGTCTCGAGTCATTCCTAGTTGTTTTCAACAAGACAGATTCTGGAACTTTATCATCTTCACTTTTGCGGGTTCAAGACCTGACAGTACGCGCAAGCATTGGCTATCTCACTGTGCCTGGCCTTGGCCTCGATTTCGTCCCGGAGATGAGTTCTCAGAAGAGCTCAAGGAGTTTGTCATGTGTTCTCTTCTTATTGTTTTTCACTTTGAAAGCAAATTTGTCTAGAGTCACACATTTGGTCCTTTGTGAACTTATTTCCTAAAGAATAAACTTCACCTTTTGCTATACTCCCTGTTTTGGGATGGGTTATTGCAGTAGTGAGTTGTTTTCCTAATAGAAAAGACTTTGCAGTGATAGTCATCGTATTATATTTGGGTGCCTTTAACAAAGGGATATTGTGTTGGGAAAAAAAACATTTGTTTTATTTATTTTTCTTCCTTAGTTAAAAGTATTGAGCAAGCTTTGTATCTTGCAACTATGTAGAGGGGGATGTTCAGATGAGCAATAAAGCAAGCTAATTTTATTTGTTTTATGCCTTGGGTATCTATAAAAGGGCCAGAAAAAACGAACACCAGAGAGACATGGCACTAGTAGTATTTCTAGTATCTATCTTTAAGGCTGTTTGAATGAATTTCTTTTACTAGGCTGCCTGTCCTCTGAATTTCCTCCTAGCACCCTGGATGATCCGTCAGACCTCAGGAGTCATGCTGCATGGTTTCTACTCCTGGCACTTGGGTTGGTTGGAAACCTTGAGGCAATGACAGGGACCCCCCAAGGTCCTTGGGCCACGCCCAACATCTAATTTAAAGGTAAAAGTTGAGTATGCTGCTTTGTATATTGCTGTTTCCTAAATGTGCATATTTCTAAAACATTTTAATGCTTTCAGTACAGCCAATTTTCTCATAAGTAGATTGTTTTTTATAATGATAAAAACAGATATTTTATCTTGAAAAAAGTAGTCATTGAAAAGCTTTTTAAAAGGCTGTTCACCACAGGCATTTTTGTCCCTTTAGTTTTTAAGAAACAAAATTTTCTTCATTCTCAAAGCTTTATTTTTGCTCGTTTTGAAAGTGTGCTCTGCAACACGCAGAGAAGACTACAGAAGGAAGCCTCGCTCCTACTCTGAAGGGAAGACACGGTAACTTTTTTTTTTAAAGAAAGCGAAGGAGACTAGTTAAAACGAATCTATAGATACAGCACTTATTTAGCTAGTTCTTTCTGTTCCAGAAGGGTAGGCTCCCACTACTAGTATGAATACTTGTTACTCTGGGACCTTCTTGATTTTGAAGAGAATTCCTAGTGTAGGAAGGGCTAGACATTTTTTACTTTTTTTTTCTGAGGAATCAACACTGAATTTTAAGAAGGAAACCCAGACATCTACCCAAACTAACTATGGGATTTTTATCGGTAATCAAATCGAGGGAGGCATGGTTTCTTCATAGGCTAACGGCAGCCACAGGAGGTGTGTGTAGTAACTATAATCATCATCTCCCTCTTCTTCCCGTGGGTATGCAGGCGCTGCAGAATGCGGAGTGAAGAGCTGGCGGGGTCCATGGAGAGCCGCGGGCCGAGTCCGGGGCTGGCGCCGGCGCCTCCCGGCCGCCTAGGGGCGCTGTACTCCGAGGCCTGGGGGTACTTCCATCTGGCGCCCGCGGGCCCGGGGCACGCGTCGGGCCACTGGGCCACGTGCCGCCTGTGCGGGCAGCAGGTGGGCCGCGGCCCGGGCTTCCACGCGGGGACCTCGGCGCTGTGGAGGCACCTGAAGAGCGCGCACCGGCGGGAGCTGGAGGGGAGCGGTGCCCGTCGCTCGCCGCCCTGCCCTGCCACGGCCGCCGAGGGCGACTGGGCGCGCCTGCTGGAGCAGATGGGCGCGCTGGCCGTGCGCGGCAGCCGGCGCGAGCGGGAGCTGGAGCGGCGCGAGGCGGCCGTGGAGCAGGGCGAGCGCGCCCTGGAGCGGCGGCGGCGGGCGCTGCAGGAGGAGGAGCGCGCCGTGGCCCAGGCGCGCCGCGAGCTCCAGGCCGAGCGGGAGGCCCTGCAGGCGCGGCTGCGGGAGGTGAGCCGCCGAGAGGGCGCGCTGGGCTGGGCCGCTGCCTCGCCACCCGCGCCTCTCAAAGAGGACCCCGAGGGCGACAGGGACGGCTGCATCATCACGAAGGTCCTCCTGTAGGGGTTTGGCCACTGCCGCCATCCCACGCCTGCGCTCCTCCAAGTGTGGGCCGCGGGCCAGGCACCTCTCAGCCTCCCCTGGCACAGAATCCAGGCCCGCTGCCCCTGCAGACTCGGAAGCTCCAAATGTGGGGCCTCCACCCGATGCTGACCTTCAGTGTGAGATGCACTTCGGAGGCCAGAGCAGAATTCAAAAATGGCGTCCTCAGTGGGGTCATCTGTAGTACCTGGTTGGCCTTCCGTGGGCATGCGTGCAGGGGACGTGGTGGGACACGGGAAACCTGAGTGCTCCAGCAGTCCCATGAACCCAGAGCACCCGGTGCCAAGGCCACTTAGGGATGGGAACCTGAACCTGGCGATTCTGAAAGGGCAGAAGCTTCTTTCCACACCTAAGACTTACCACCCCGTGTGCCTATACCCCAGGCGGCCCAAGGTGGAGGGTGCATGGTAATGCGGATAAAGCTGTTGACCCGAAGGAGTCTTGACTCATTTCCTAATGCATAATCTGCCCAGCACCAAGTTCCGAAAAGGGGACCTTGAGTTTCTGTAACTGCTCTTTACCCGTCATCGCTAGAGCCTCACGGGCAGTCCCGGAGAGCCCCTCGTTTTACTCCCCTCCTCCCACGTTGCCCAGCCAATACCAGGTGCCCCGTCTCGCCGCAGCCATCGTGCCCTCGGTTCAGACCCACGGGCAGGTGTGTACGTTTCTCCTCTTTCAGTCATGACATCTGCTTCCTTGCTAGCAAGACATCACCTCATCCCCTTGTCACTAGGAAGGCTGGTTCCGTCCCCACGTCTTCACAGTCCTCGCTTCTGGGCCAAAGGAGAAAGCCTCCCTCCCACCTAAGGGCCACATCTTCCTGTCATGTCTTCATCCCATTCCTCTTCGTCATTTACTGGGTCTTTGCTCCATTAGTGTTCCTCCTCTCTCTGTCTCATTCCCTCCCTTTCCCCAGGCTCTTCTCCCTGGGCAATGCCGTCTCCCTTGTAGTGAAAAGAAAGATTCAGCCCAAAAGGGTCAGGTAGTCCCTGCTGCCTACACTTCCCAGTGTTTACTCCTTCACTCCTGGTCAGCTTTCCATGCTACACCGGACACTTTTGAAGCCACCACAATCTCCTAATGACCAAATATGATGATTTATTTTCAACCTTCATTTTGCTTAATCTGGGAGATGGACCATACTTTTACTCCACAGAATTCTTTTTCCTGATGTATACTGCTTCCCAGCTTTTCCTCTGTCCTCCTTTTTTCTCATTTTTTAATATCGATAAAATCCAAGTATCCAGAAAAAGTTGAAAGACTAGTACAATGAATACCCAGATACATACCCTCTGCCCAGATTGAACAATTGTTAAGGTTTTGCCATATTTACTTTTCCTTCACCCCACGCGTGGATGTATATAATGACATTTCACCCTTAAGTATTTCAGCATATATTTCCTAAGAACAAAGACATTGTTCTAGATGATTATAGTATGATTATTGTACCTAGGAATATAATCAAAAGCCTCTAATATAGCATCCTTAATCAAAATTCAGTAATTGTCTCAAGAACATCTTTTTTTTTTTTAAACCAAGCCCAATCAAGGTTCATACATTACTTTTGGTTATGACTCTCAGTCTCTTTAGTCTAGAACAACCCCCTTAAATTTTTCCCCATGATACTCACTTTTTGAAGCATCCAGGCCAGCTGTCTTATCGAATGTCCTATATTCTGGATTCGTCTGATTGTTTCTTTGGGCCAATTTCTACACTCTTGGCTCATCTCCCTGTAGAGCTACGATAATTTTTTCTGTGCCAGGGAATCCTGAATATCTCTAGCCTTGAGTGTCCTCCCTGGGTCTGGTCCTTCATGTCCAACCCCCTGCTGCATGTCTCCACCCCGCTTGCATATCCTGCCTCTGAAATGGAAGGGGCAACTTTCTTCAACCCTGCATCCTACCTTTCACCTGGCAACATTCACAGGGCTCTCACAATTATTAGGTACATACCACACACTGTGCGGGTATTCTCTCACTTTACTCTCACAGCCTGCTTTGTAGCTAAAGAAACTAAGCTAGAGAGGGGTTAAGGATGAAGTCACAGCTGGGGAGTAGTAGAGGTAGGATCCAAATGCAGTCAGTCTACCCCCAGATGCCGTGTTCCTAGCTACTGTACTGCCTCCGGAGAGCTCTGCTTCCCTTACTACTGAGGCACCTCAGCTGTTTCCCTCTTAACCCCAGCTGAGTAATTCCCGTTAGTGGAATTAACTGAAATTAGTAACATTAGCATTTACTGAGTTCACTATGTGTCAGAGCTGTGCTAAATGCTTTCCAAGAATAATTACCTGCCACGCAGCAACCTCCTGACTTAGGTGCTGTGCCCACTTTGTAGATGAGACAGGTTTGGGGAGTTAAGAAACGTCTTCAGAGAGACAGCTGTGAAGAGGCAGAGTGGGATTTGAACTCTTCTCACTAAATCCTAGGCACCTGCACTACTAAGCCTATTGCTACAAAATATTGTACCTGCCAAGCTCAAGCCCCATTTATCATCCATCCTGGATTCATCTTCCCATCCTTGTCTTCCCCTATCACCCCCTACCTGACACACAGCTTGGCCAAAGACAAGGAATTGTCCTGAGCCACCACTGATTACTTGTATCACTTTTCCTGCTCAAAAGCCCCCAAAGTCACCCCTCACCTACTTACTATAGTACAAGCTATGCCTTTGTGGCCCAGCATTCAAGTTCCTCCCTTTCCCCTGTGCCAGTCTTATTGTCCGCTCCCCTATGTACACTGTATGCTCCAGCCACATTGGACTCTTCTTCCTGACATGTTCTGGTGGTTGGCATTTCTGTACCTCTTAAAAAGCCCCTTCAATCTCCTTGAGTACAAAAAATCCTACCCATTTTCTGAGAGCATGAAGCTTTCCTTGATTTCTCATTTCAGGGCATTTCCTTACTTCTCTGGACTCCTAGCATTTTGTATCTCACAACCCTCGGAGCAGGCCATCTAGCATATGGCTATGTGGGTTTCTGTCTTATTTTCCCACCAGACCCCAAGCTCTGGGGGGTAACTCATTCATCCTCCCCTCACAGTGCCTTGCATACAATGGGTGCTCAATCAATATTTGAGGCAATGAACCCATTCAATGTGTTCAAGATTTTTACAAGTTAGTTTTCTGTAATTATGTAATTCTTCATTTATCTTTAATTCTCTGAGTGAAATTCATAACAAAAGCCCACAGAGAAATAACTAATAATTTTTTAAAGCTGTTTCGTCAATAAAGATTTAATTTAATAAGGTTCAGTTTTGGGTTGTTCAGCTATTGTAGCATTTGTAAAACTTTTTTTTTTTCTTAATACAAGTAACACAAATATATTACCCCAGTCTAGGAAGAAGAGCAGAAAAAAAATCCCCCCAAATCCAATCATCTTAATAAAATTGCTTTTAACACTTTAACGTAGTGCTCGCTTTTGCAGCACATACACTAAAATTGGAACGACACAGAGAAGATTAGCATGGCCCCTGCTCAAGGATAACACGCAAATTTGTGAAGCATTCCATATTCTTTTATCAAAAAGACGCTTGCACTAGAGTGTTTATTGCAGCACAAGTCACAATTGCAATGATGTGGAATCAGCCCAAGTGCCCATCAATTCATGAGTGTATTAAGAAAATAAAATGTGGTGTATATACACCCTGGAGTACTACTCAGCCATAAAAAATGAATTAATGCCTTTTGCAACAATCTGGATGGAGACTATCTTCCTAAGTGAAACATCGCAAGAATGGAAAAACAAACACCACTTGTACTATTAAATTGGAACTAACCAATCAGCACTCATGTGCACAGATGGAAGTAAAACTCAACAGAAATCATGCAGGTGGGAGGGGGATGGAAGGGATGGGTGAAATCATACCTAACGGGTACAATGTACACTATCTGGGTGATGGGAACACTTATAACTTTGACTTAAGCAGCACAAAAGCAATCCATGTAACCAAAACATTTGTACCCCTGTAATATTCGGCAATAAAAAAAATTAAAAAACAAAAATAAAAAAATAAACTCATAAAAACATTTTAATGTATTTTTTGTCTTTTACAATTTTTATATTACTCTAATAGTATTATAAGTAATGTCTACAGAGACATACCTGTGAAGAAGCCGAGTGAGATTTGAACTCCACTCTTACTAAGTATTGGAATTTAATGTCTTTATGTGGATTTGTACGTTGGGCTAAAAGATCTGAATTTGGACTTTTTAGAAGGAAGAAAAGATTTCTATATATGTTACTTTTCTATTTAACCAATTGTTAGAACAGTTAAAATAAAGATTTAGAGTCTTAACCGCTCTCAAGAAAGATGGCTAATGGGAGCCTGAGGCCTGTGCAGGGGACAGGTGAGAACAGTTAGCCTGAGTGCTGAGTGCTGGTTGCGGGAGTTAAGGGAAGAGGTTTTACCTTCTGATTTATACACTTGTGCACTGTTGTAATTTTTTATACTAAGCATGAATTATTTTTATACTAAAAAATAAAATTATCTTCCTTTTGCAAACAATCCTCTGTCGGCATTTAGCTTCCTTAGTTAAAATAAAACCTCCAACACAAGCATGTATATAATCCCCACTTCCAGAAAAGCCTAGAAAGAAATGTAGCCAATGGCCTTGTCCAATCCAAGGCCATTATTGGACAGAGGAGGAAGGAGTCTTAGAGTGACTTGTCCACTCTCAGGAGACAGTGGCTGTGGTGAGCCACCCCGACGCCAGCCTTCTCAACAGATATACTGCCTCTTTGGCCTTGAGGGCTCCTGCGTGCTCACCTGGCAACGCACAAAGGCCATCAGCATCCTGATGTCAGCTAAGAGGCGGGATTTGAGGGTGCAGAAGGGAGTTCAGGTGATTGAATTGGCCTCTCACAGAGAGTTGCCACTGCTAATTGGTGAGCCCGACACACCTTGCCTGTTATCGGCATGGTTTCCCCGATTTACGTGATTGGGCTTGCTGACGGCACCCTCCATGCTGCCTTTGAGAGCCGTGCAGGCAATGGTGAGGTGGATGGCTGGAACTGGGATGCAGACTGTAACCCTGCAACTCGACTCCTTAATGACTGCTGTGATGTAAAGTGACTTCTTGATGTTGAAATCTGGCAGGGAAGAGGGAGTGGGAAAAGCAAGGTAATGACAAGCAAACTTGAAATGGCTAGGGCCCATCAAGCCCCTAAGCTCTCAGTTTGGAGGCTAGAGAGGAGGGTGGTATGGTGTCGGCTGAGTTTCCACTTTAGATAGCTGTCCATGTCCTTAACATCTCAGAACGGATTCATAAACACTGAGTTTTTTGTTTTGCTGCCATGGACTCGTTCAGGAAGTCTATTTCTAAAGGTTTGACCTTCTTACCTTTCAGCAACCTGAATCTGCTTCTTTGCCTGTAAAAATGGATGAGGTGATCATTAAGGCCCCTTTTGGCCCTAAAATGCTATGATTACATTAAACACAGTAAAACATCAATCAACATTTTAGTGAATACAGTTGCTGTTTAATTGGCTTTTCTTGTTTACTGCAGATTTAGAAGAAAATGTTAAAAGTCACATCCATGTACTTATTATGAAAAATAATGTACACCAAGTAAGAAATGTGATATACCACTTCATACGACAGTATTAAGGTCCTAATTCTATTAGATTCACTACCTAGAACTATGAATGTGTGCCGCAGTAAGCAGCGCACTCCTGTACTATACTTCTTTCTGCCCTCATAACACCCAGCAGGCAGGGCAGGTACAAATCCATGCTTTACAAATGAGGCCCCAGACTTCAGAAAGGTTGAGTGCCCTGTGGAAGGCCGCACAGCCGGTAAGTAGCAGACTGGAGCGAGAGCCCAATCCATGGGTCCCTTCACATCTGTGGCCGAACAGCTGTGCTTCCTTCAAGTCCTCTCTTCCGGCCACCTCTTCAGCAGTGCTAGGACCTCTGGATCTTGGCCCCAGTGCTCTGCTAACACTTGGGTTGATATTGGCTACTTCCCACCACGAGCTCTAGGGTTGGGGACAGGCCAGCCAGCTTTCCCGGTACTGAGGTTGGCCTTCCTATTAGTTTCCTGCTGCTGCTGTACCAGATTACCACAAACATAGTAACTTAAAACAACACAAATTCATCTTATAGTTTGGCAGGTCAGGAGTCCAAAAGGGATCTCAAAGTGTTGGCCAGCTGTGTTCCTTCCTGAAAGCTCTAGGAGAGAATCTGGTTCTGCCTTTCTCAGCTTCTAGGGACTGCCCACATTCCTTGGCTTGTGTCCCCCTTGCAAGGGGCCAGTCGTGTCTTTCTCACATTTCATTACTCTGCCTCCCTCTTCCACATTGAAAGGTCCTTCTCTTTAGATTAAGGTTACCTAGTTAGCAACCTAATTCTATCTACAGCTTTCATTTCCCCCTCCCCAACTCCGCCACGTAACATTGACAGGTTCCAGGTTTTGGCAGGGCTGGGGGGTATGAGAAAGGGATCTGCCTGGTGGGCGAACCCTCTTGCCCAGAAATTAACACTTCAGTAGGGGTTCACCTGTCTCTCTGCCCAGTGCAGAGTGCTCATGGACTTTTCTGGGACAGATACCTGGAAGGTGGTGTCAGGGATGCCTGTGAAGGAAAATCAGAGGCCTCCACAGAGCTGAGAATGTTTGTAAATGTGTGTGCTAAGATCTGTTGGACTAGGAAGGCTGCATGGTGGTGTGTGAGGAGTTAGTTGACCAAGCCTTTGGAGTCAGATATGAATTAAAGTCTAAGTTTCCAACCACTTATGATAAGGTGTCACCTAGCAACCACACTAACCTTCCTGAAACCCAGTTTATTCATCTGTAAAATGGGGATAATACATGCCTTACAGCAGCAGTCCTTTTTGGCACCAGGGACCAGTTTCACGGAAGACAATTTTCCCACAGCGGGCTGGGTTGGCGGAGCTCAAGCAGTGATGGCAAGCGATGGGGAGCGGCTGTAAAGACGCTCGCTCAACCGCCACTCACCTCCTACTGTGCAGCACCCCCAGTTCCTAAGTTTCGTGGAAGACAATTTTTCCATGGACAGGGGCATGGGGGCTATGGCAGAGCTCTGCAGCCAGGTCCCTAAGAGGCCATGGACCTGGGGGGTTGGGGACCACAGCCTTACAGGGTTGCTGTAAGGAGGAAGATATTATTTAGGGAAATTCTGACATATAGTTTGAACTCAATACCTATGACTTCTGTTTCTCTTATCTGAATGGGAGCTGAAAACCAATCCTAAGAACCCCCAGAAAGCAGGTTCCTTGGGAGAATTCCTGAGAGCAGCTACGTGTAAGCCAGAAAGATTTGCCAAGTCATTCTCCTTCATGATAGAACTATTTTTCTATCGAAACATAAATTTCACACTTTATTTGCCAAATGAGCAGTTTTAGTCAAGAATCAATATGACTTGTGACTACACAGTAATCTGACGACTCTCACAGTGAATATATAAAAACCTATCCACGTAAGTGGTTTTCCCATCAAAGTAGTCACCTTGGACGACTACGGTTATTCCCAAAATGCTTAAAACATTGCTGGAACTCCTCTGTGGCCGTTGGAATCTCTAGCGCGTTCTTTAAAATGTCCTTAAGTTGGCAAATATTCATCTTTCCAGAATAAATTTGGTTTTTAAAAAGAGCTGCCAATTACTCAGAGGCCAGACTGGTGAATATGGTAGATGATTAACCAGATTAACATTTCCAGTTAATAAGGTGAGATTATAATAAAACAATGATAATTATTTTAATGTGACTCATAAATTGGTCTTGATAGTGTTGTATATTAAGGTTAAGTAAAGACAGTATGGTCATGGTAGAGATTAAAGCCCATTTTAGTTGGTTTATGATGTGAATGAATTCAGGTAGCACTGGGAGTCATTATATATTTAAATAGTATTAAATGTTTCTTTTTATGAAAATCTTAATTATGACATTCTCTGAAATCTGATTTCATAGTATTAAAATGAGGCTTTAAGGAAAAACATTAAATGGTAATGAAAGCTTTATTCTTTCAGTATATATTCTCATGGGCTTTTGGTCAAGATAAGTAATGATCAGATGAATGAGCTGGCAACCTTCCTGCCCTCTGAAGTCTACTAGTAATTGGAAGCTAAGTGAAACCTTGTCACGTTTAAATACATTTAATAATATTCCACCAGCTTCTCCCTAACTGGCTTCTGTGTCCTGGGCAATGAAATACCATGGCATTTTAACAACGATGAAGAATTTCCAAAAAGCCATTCTTACTCAGCAAGTAGAGACATTGTTTGCCTTCCTTCATGTTAACTTTCCCAACTGTGTCTGCTCTTCATCCTCCAGGGACTTTTTCATTTGCATTTTCTCCATCAACTCCAGTTTCCAATGATCTGATACATGTTGCTTTTTTCCCCCTGTACAGTCATGCACCACATAACAATGTTTCGGTCTACGACAGACTGCATATACAACAGTGGTCCCATGAGATTATTCCGTATTTTGACTGTACCTTTTCTATGTTTAGATAACACAAATACTGATCATTGTGTTACACTGTGAATTGCCTATTCAGTACAGTAACATGCTGTACAGGTTTGTAGCCTAGAAGCTACAGGTATACCATATAGCTTAGGTGTGTTGTAGGCTACATGGTCTACTTCATCTAGGTTTGTATGAGTACACTGATGTTTGCACAACAAAATTGCCTAACGACGCATTTCTCAGAATACATCCCCATTGTTAAGTGACACATGGCTACTTCAATAATCTATCGCTCAGATTTAGACCTGTAAAACGCAAATGTCTAAGCAGGCACTTATTGTTACCCTCAGGTAATTAGAGGAGATACATAACTAAATTAGGGCCTGCAGTCTCAGGTCTGTTCGTTGCCTATATATCCAAAACTCCCAAAAACATGACTGAAACAATTTTGAAGGCAGCGTTCCCCTAAATAGGTCTGGTTTAGAGACATATCTGAAAAATTTAAAAAACTCCACATCCCCCCCTCACCTCACTCCATCCCAAGAATATTTGCTTTAAAGTTCTGGAATGAACAGAAACTATTTTGGATTAATACTCTACTGGAAACATCAAGGGCTTCATTTTATCACTTTGCCTTCATATTCTACCACATACCGTCTAAAAATAAATGAAAGCTCCATGAAAGGAGGCAGCGAGTCCTGTCTGTTTTGTTCACTGCTGTATCTCTAGTGCCTAGAACAGCGCCTGGCCTGTGCTAAGTGCTTCTTGGCGATTTGCTGAATTAATGTATGCCACTGAAAGATTTTTATATACAAGTATCTGAAATCTAGTTCTTCGAATTGTCCCTGTAGCTCTCCTGCTCCCACAGGGTATTGAGAGCCAGGGTTGGCCTGCTAGATCTCCTATTGTTTCTCCAGATGGCTCCACTTCCAAAGTCATAACATCCACTCCTCCTTTGAGGATGATGAGGGTCATGTACAATACCTTCTATCCTTTCTCACTGTCTACCATCTTTCCAATCTCCTGCTCATTCTCCAATATGAAGAAATCCAGCTCCTGACTCAGTCTTCTTGCCCACACCTATCTCCTATCACCACACTGGGGAATGAAGACGACCCACCCACTTGCTAGTCTCATTGCTCATCCCCTCTGACTTCAATGACAACCATCTCCACTCCCAGGTTCTACTCCACGACTGCACCCTAGTATTGATAGCATGAATAATGGTGCTAATAATCACTAATACCTGAGGGCTTATTATATGCCACACTCTTCTCAGTGCCACACACACCTTATCTCATTTAATCTTCTCCAAAAGCCCGTGAAGACACTTGGGTACAGAGGTTTTAAATAAATTTTTAAAGGTCACTCAGCTCAGAAGTGGTGGAATTTTAATTTGAACCCAGTCAGCCTGTACTCTTAACCATCCCTGAGATGAAAAGAATCAGGATTGAAACCCCAGCCCTGCCACTTGTCACACTTTTTGACCTCAAGCAAAATAAAAACCTCTCGAGCCTCAGTTTTCTAATTCATAAAATAGTGGCAATAATAAAGTATACATTAAGAGCTTAGCACAGTGTCTGACATACCACAAATGTGCATTCCATCCATTCCACCAGCAAATGCTTGAGGCCCTGTGCAGCTCCAACCCTGCGCCAGGTGCTGAAGATATAGCAGTGAATAAGACAGGCAAGTTCCTGCCTTTCAGTATCTGTACAGCCCTTGGTGGGTGCTCAATAAGTACTTGAACCAAACCCTCAGGGAGGTCAATCTACTCTCAAAGAGGTCTCCAGCCTCCACTCTGCCTCTTCAATCAACCAGTTATTCTGCTACAAAGTATTCTAAGGAGGGCCCTTTCCTGATTAAAATCCTTCAGTGGATTCCTCATTGCCTCAGAGATAAAATCCTTAATTTCTTAATTATGTAAATTTAACACAATAGGCGAGAATACCAAAAGGCAAGTGACTCAGTTTTTTTCCCCCTTTTTTTGTAATGAAAGCTTTTCTTCATATGAAACCTATTTGGAAGCTTGACTTGTAAACCAGATCGGTGTAGGCCAATTGTGGTTAAGAGCACAAGAACTGGAATCACCAGTTTGGCATCCTGACCCCTCCCCACTCCCATCACGCACAGCTGCAACACCTAAGCCAATACTAGGGTTCTGTGAGAGTTTGAAAAGCTAATTGTAGGACACAGCTGATTATGGTTATGAAATCAATTGCTTCACAATTTAACCAACTCCCTGGTCCCCTCGATAATCTGGCAGTTACCTACCTGATCATTCGATATCCATTGTCCCCCTTCTGCATCCCCTTCTGCTTTGTTCATGGCAGCATGCTCAGCCCCAGGTGATGGTTCACGATTGGCTTAAGCCAACTGTGACCATCCTGTTGCCTACTTTTATAGCTTTCCTTCTACGCATGGGTAGCCATGCCACCTGGTTCTGATGACCTTAAGGCGGAGTCAACTGTGAGAGCTTCCGAGTAAGTTTTTGTTTTCCTAATAAAAGAACTAACACTATGCGCTGCTCTTTCCCCTTTCTTCCTGTTTTAGACATGAATACGATGTCTAGAGTTTCAAGTCATTTTGCAACTACGAGGCCATCAGCCAACACTAAGACTAGTGAAGCAGAGGGGCAGAAGAGAAAGCCTGGCCTCTGAAACACAAAGACACATAGGTAAAAACTGCCTCACTTTAAAGAATCCTAATGTATTTCCACTGTAAAGTCTGAAAAAGTAAAATGCAACGTTTTGAATTAAAGATTCAGGGAAGAGATATAAGTGATGCCCTACAAAAAGCAGCAGCACACTTAGAATGAGATGTTGGGGAAAATACTTTCAGTGCTCCTGAGACTGTCTTCAGGTGTTGGGTCCACAAGTGCTTTCTGGCCCCTTGCCACACACATTCCTCTGTCCTGCAACCTTACAGGACAGCCTTTGTACACAATCTCTGACACCTCCTGCTTTCCCTTGAGATTTCTATCTTCTTTTGCCTGCTCTTTGAAAATATGCCAAATTAATAATCTTTTACATGAAAAGTCAGACGGTTTTTGATTTGGGTTAACAATAACTTTTCATAAGTTCATGACTAAAATAAAAATAAAACACAAGAAGTAAGGCCGGGTGCGGTGGTTCACGCCTGTAATCCTAGCTCTCTGGAAGGCCGAGGTGGGCGGATTGTTTGAGCTCAGGAGTTCGAAACCAGCCTGAGCAAGAGCGAGACCCCCGTCTCTACTAAAAATAGAAAGAAATTAA
>NW_012155284.1:5752908-5774927 GCF_000956105.1 Propithecus coquereli
TATTTAAAATATTAGACACAAAACAATTTTATGCAGAATCCAAATTGTACATAATTCACATTTATACTTCTAAACAAGTAGCTCATATTTGTATTACTTTTACAGTTTACAAAGTGCTTTTTATATACATTTTCTCATTTGCTATTCAAGACAAACGTATGTGATATTATTTTACAGATGGAAATAAACCCAGACATTATTCAGCACTTTAACCATTATATAGTGTAGCCCTGAGACTTTAGATCTGCAAAAGGGTTTAATAATGGAAACACCACATACATTTCAATTTTTATCACCATTTTCAAGTTTCCTATTTTCTTAACAAAAGAAAACTATGAAAAAAGTTTTTCCCCATAAAATAATGGAAAATATTATAGTCAGTCTATATGAACCCAATGAGTAAGGTTCACCAGAAGCAAAATCTATTTGGGGGGTTATATATTGTTACCTATATACAGGGTAGCAGCACCAGAACCACATTAGACCAATACTTCTTTTTCTATTTTAGAGAAAATAATGCAGGGCACTCCTGCTGCCTTGAAGACTAATGTTCATATATTAATATATGTGTTAAACTGTGTAGGTGGCCAGGAAAGATACAGAAAAATACTTCATCCAAATTTGGAGTTATAGGGCCTGATTATCCCAGTGTAAACCTTATAGGGACTTGACAATTTGTTCGTATCTCTTATCTTTAGTCACAATTTATTTCTCTTTCCCCGTTTCCCTTTCTCCGGAAGCACCTTATACCATTTAGACTGGAAATTCCAATAGGTAGCCTTTCTTTCTGAATTATCTTCACTACTGTATAATTTTTATTTTCAGAATTTTCCTTTCCTTATTTCTAAATCTCAAAGACATTTCTTTATAGTAGACGGAGGAGCTATAGCTTATATTCACTGCCAGAAAAGGGTCAGTTCCAGTGTTAATTTCCCAGCAAACAGCTGGGAGAAAAGTTGAACAGAAAGGAAAAGAATAGTGATATCTGGCAGAGCAGTGACACCTGCACCCAGAAAGTTGCACTACAGTTCAATACTTGTGGCTCTCCTTTGTTATTGCTCTGCTGACTTAAAGAGGAAAATTCTGGCTGGTTGCAAATTCAAAGCATATCAGTATGTTTAAATCATTGGTTCAACAAATCACTCTTTTTAATGTTATAATGTTTTTATTGCATTTGGGGACATGTTTAATAAGTATCTTGAGCTTGAGGCCTTGGCTAGGTATTCCTTTCGCACTAGAAATCAGATTTCTCTGGCACAACTCCATTGCCCGCAATGGTATTTATCAAAACTACAAATGCCAGCACATTGAATATTTCAATACTGTACTCAGTTGTTCATACCTAAATATCTCCATTAGCTATGAAACAAACCAAAGGTAAATGCTGAATACATAGTACAATCAACAGATTCTTCACAGAAGAAAGCAATAAAAGACTAATTTACTACAACATGTCACCTGTTCATTAGTTCTTTGATAATATTACTCAGCCTATTTCAAGGATAATACAATTTATGCACCACTACCCATGTTTTCTCAACATTTTTTATCTAGGTTCTAAAGGGCTTAAACAAGGATGCATATAGTCAGAACTGTTTTTATAAACTTTTGATGTTTCTTTCTTTTGCTGTGCACCTTACCATAAGGAATACATGGAGACGAGAACAAATATACAATTAAGTCATTAATGGTTATATGAATTTTGCTTATATGGCTAGTTGCTTATATGGATGTTGTAAATGACAAGATAAAATAACAAAGTCTGATAAACTCTTCCAGAGGACAGATATACAATTAAGTCATTAGTGGTCATATGAATTTTACTTATATGGCTAGTTGCTTATATGGATGTTGTAAATGACAATATAAAATAACAAAATTTGGTAACCTTTTCCATGTCCTGTGAACTTTAGTCCACTTACTGCATAACTTGATTCAGTCACTATTATTTAGTTTTAAAAAATGGTTTTTAAAAGCTGCAAACCACACTTTATTACATATTTCTGAATCATGAGAGGGTAAACTGTGACACAGTTCCCTTGTGCCACTGAATCTTTTGGGGAGAAAAGTTCTGCAATAAAAGAAGAGTTTCCAAACTCTTTTTCAAAAAAGATTAAATACTGTTCTATGATTAACCATCATTCTACAGTCCCTTTTACCCAAGGCATGGTCCCTGATGCATCTTTTTGAGGTTTAGTTTCTGGGAATTTTTCAGCAAACCTCTCTCGTGCTTTGTCCCAGTTTTTTTTGCTCTTGCTTTGGAGAAGATGAACATCTTCAATTGAGGATGGTTTGCCTATCCCCAAGCCTGCATGCGTTCGCCGAAGCTGAAGCTGGATCTGTCACAAAAAGTTAAGTAGTAGACTTATTTTAGAGTCTAAATACATTGAAATCTGCTGTGTCCAACTTGGTACTCTAATTTTTTGATTTATTAAACATTGATGCAAAAGAAAAACCTGTTAAATGCATCAAATACATAGAGAAATATACACACTATCAAAAATGAAACTTAAACTCATTTTTCTACATTGTCTTTCTTGTTAATAACAGGCAACTCTACAGAAAATAGGGTGCTCCTTAAACAGCAATCACCAAATTTCATTTACGTGTTGAACAGAACTAGAAATAAAGGCAATGGACATATTTAAACCTACTGTCCTATCCTCACTTAAGTGAACAAGTAGGCTAAACATTAAGAGTTTTAATGAGAATTTGATTATTTTCCTAACAGAAGGGGAGGCCTTCCCAATATTTTAGGAACATTAAAACCTACCAGTTACTGAATGCTTAATGTAAGGTACCATGCTGAGGGGCTTTATCTTCAAGACATCCCTGAAAAACTGTTCTTATAATTCCCATTTTTACATAAGAAAACTGAAGTCCAAACCTGCCCAAAGCCACACAGCTAGCAGATGGTAAAAGCACATATTCTAGCCCAGGTTGGACTACAAAACTTTTGTTCTTTTCATTGTACCTCAATGAAAATGAGAAAACTATTATATACTCACACTCATCAATCTATTATTTCTTTAGGTACCAAGCAGTTATCATGAAAGTTCTGTAGTCAGGTTACTTTTTAAGGTTTTTGTGAAAGATAACCCAAACCTCCTATGAACTATGAGACTACAGAATTAAAACACTATTTTGTTTTCCAGACATTACTCCCTATATGCATGTTCATGCTCTAATTCTTTTTTTTTTTTTTGAGACAGAGTCTCAACTGTGTTGCCCGGGATAGAGTGCCGTGGTGTCATCCTAGCTCACAGCAACCTCAAACTCCTGGGCTCAAGCGATCGTCCTGCCTCAGCCTCCCAAGTAGCTGGGACTACAGGCATGTGCCACCATGCCCGGCTAATTTTTTTTCTGTATATTTTTAGTTGTCCAATTAATTTCTTTCTAATTTTAGTAGAGATGGGGTCTCGCTCTTGCTCAGGCTGGTTTCGAACTCCTGAGCTCAAACAATCCGCCCGCCTCGGCCTCCAGAGAGCTAGGATTACAGGCATGAGCCACCGCGCCCGGCCCATGCTCTAATTCTTGAACCTAATAGATTCTCCAGCTAATGCAGAATCTGCCTGTTTGTAAAATAACACTGTGATTGTTCCTACAATGTTCAGTACCAGGTACAGTAAAGAAGTCATTAAAAACAACTAAAAGGCCAGGCCCAGTGGCTCATGCCTGTAATCCTAGCACTTTGGGAGGCTGAGGGAGGAGGACTGTTTGAGGCCAGGAGTTTGAGACCAGCCTGAGCAAGAGCAAGATCCAGTCTCTGCAAAAAAACAGAAAAATTAGCTAGGTGTGGTGGCTGAGGCAGGAGGATGGCTTGAGTCCCGGAATTTGAGGTTGCAGTGAGCTATGATGATACCACTGCACTCCAGCCCAGGCAACAGAGAGATAGACCCTATCTCGGGGGGGAAAAAAAAAAGGAAAAACAAAAACAAAAAAAACCCAACTAAAAGACAGAACTTTTGGCTCAGGAAATATCACTTACTATCCCAGTTTTGATGTAGGAAAAGACTCTAAACAAGGCTTTCTAAAAACATAAAATATAAAATAAAACGCGCGTATGTATTTGGTAATTGCGAATGCCACGAAGGCAGTAATCGTGTCTGTTTTGCTTGCTGCTATATTCCTAACACTTAAGGCAATGCCTGGCACATTATGTTACACTATAAATGTTTTCTGTAAGAATGAATGAATGAAAGAAAATGCAAGTCTTACCGGAGTTTTCATTCCTCCACCATCCTTTCCCAGTCCCTCTCCTTTTTTCCAACCCATCTTCTCCAACATCTTCCGACCTTTGTTGCTATCAGTAATTTCACTTTGAGGAAAATTAAGAGGATAGCTAATTTATAAAAGATGTTTTAGGCCACATTTATAATAAATTCATGAATTAAAAATTGGTATAACTACTTTAGAAAACTGGCATTACCTAATAAAGTTGAAGGCACACAAATTCTACTCCTACACATATACCTAACAGAACAGCATGTACATATGTATCAAAAGACATAAGAAAGAATGTTCTTCTGGCAAATGTAATAGAAACAAATCAGAAACAATCCAGATGTCCATCAATGGTTAAAATGGATAAACTGTAGTATAATCATACAATAGAATATTACACAGCAATAAAAATAAACTATACCTAACAAAATGTGAGGTAAAAAGAATACAGACACAAAATAAACACTGAATTGTTTCATTTATTTACAATTTTAAAATAAGTAAAATTAATCTACTGCTGTCAGGCTGGTGGTCACCTCTGGGGAGGACACCGGGACAGTGATTAGGAAGGGCCACAAGGAGGGTAGGCTTCTGGGGTTACTGAAATCTTCTATTTCTTGTCTAATAAATGTATATTCTGCAATGCACTAATCTTATGTTGTATCATTAAGGTATATACTTGTTTTTTAGTTTTAATTTTCAGCCTATATGGTGCTTTGATAGCTACTTATGATTTATATATTTTCTGTACATATGCTATACATTAATTAAAAGGGTAAAGTGAAATAAAACCTCTCCCTCACTAACTGCATTTTGTCCTATGATTTTGTATTCTGCTAATTTAAGGATGTTTTAATTTTATGTTCTATCAGATTATCTTTTCAGTTCTACAGAATGTGCTAAATTAGCTCTTTAATAACAACAAACCAAACATTGTCAAACCAATGTGTTTCATTTCTTATTTCTACCTTATTTAACTCTAATGTGTGTTGCTTAGTGTATCTAACTTGTAATATTATATTGCATCAAATTTAGTATTGATGATGGATCTGACTCCAGCAATTGTAAAATGCACTGTAATTTTATGTACCATTAAGAAAACACTGCCACCATTTATAATTATAAAACTCTATAAGTAATATATCTTAGAACCAATGAAATAGGATATTTAATCAAAATTTTATAATTAGTTACCAGTTCTACATGAAAGATTTAAATTTTAACTAAACCCAAAATTTATATTGAAAAAGAAAAAAAATTTAGCTAGTATACGATTAAATGCAGAAATATTATATTGTAGGCCTCAAAATCACATTTTTCATCTATATTAAAGCTTCTTTACCAAGAGAATATAACTGAGTCAAAAAAAATAAATAAATAAGAAAAACAGTATTTCAGGGTCAACAAGAACAATACGTATATTAGAGTATTAAAATAATTATAAAAAATACCAGTTCATACCAATCTCTTACTAGTCCAGGCTTTTAGATATCTAGTATATAAAAGTATACTCACTCCATTGGGTGGTTAGAATGTTAGCTATGCATATATGAATGTTTAAGTATATGTGCTCATGTACATTCTCAGCAATTTGCTTGAGAAACATGGAATTCTAATATTAGAAGAAAGTGTAAGTAGACTTAGTGTTTCCATCCTGTTCTGAAACCATTCCTTTAAAGGTTACTTATTAGAATATATAACCCTGTAAGTCAGACCACCCTATGAATGTGATTATGGAACAAAGCAAGTTTCAAGCAATTATAATTCAATACTTACGAATGAACAGACGCAGGAGCATCATCTCTTTGGAAAGTTCCTTCACTTCCAATCTGCTCCCTACGTTTTCCAGCTCTATCTTTATATTTTGGATTCTTCAACGCCTTTTCATCTTCATAGTCTATATTCTTAACAAACACAAAATACTCATTGAAGAAAAGAAAGTTGATAAATAAAAATGCACCGTCTGTACATTTGCCTTACTTAACAAATGTGGTTCAATGTGGCTTTTATAAACAATGAAATAAAGCTATGATAGAAAGACAATTGTGATATTAGATATGCTATTTATATTCTATCCCCTTTAAAATTTTTGTATTATTTCAAGTTCTACCACAACATAAATATAGATGGTAAAAAGATAATATGGTGAAAATATAGTATATTTTGACTTAATGCTGTGTTCATATGACATTGTCATATGAACTACCAGAATTCAAAGAAAAATATAGAACCCTTTAAGTTAGGAAAAAAAATCATTTCCCCCTTTCTCTAAGGAACTGAAAGTTCCAAAGGACCTAAAGTAGTTTGGATACTGTTTCTTGGAAGGGAAAAATACAAAAAGACATTTAAAAATGAGAAAAAGGAAAATACCCTTTTACCCTGGCAATAATAGCTTTTTGCTTCCATACCACTCCATTTATAGGACTCATCAGTCAGTCGATCAACACTCACTGAGTAAAGAGTATGTCAAGTTCCATGCTAGGGGATGGAATGCAAAGAAATTTATAATCCCAGAAGGAAGACACACATAATCTTTAGCTGCTACAGTATGACTGGTTCAACAATAAAGGTATCCACAACGTGTGACAGTGGCACAAAGAAGAGGCAGTCAGTTCAGCTTGGGGCTCCAGAGAAGGCTTCACTTCCCTTTTGTTATTACTTGTTGATCTTTATATAAAAAGAATGACATTCATCCAGATACGTGCTAGGGACTGAAGGGCAACTCAAGGAAAGTACTACAGAAGTTTTTACTTAATTTTGCTTTTAAACAGAGAAGAAAAATATAAAATTAACTACCCTGGTGAATTCTTCCCTCAGAAAATGATAAAATTGAGTTGAAATTTGAGAAAATTTTCATCTCTCTTTAAATGTTTTCTATTTTCCTCCCAAATTGACCTACCTTGACATTTTTTCTGTTGTGATTTCTCTTAGTAAAACACGAACAGCAAAAAATATGATTTTGCAGAAAAATATGTTATTTTTTGGCAGCAACTTCTTTTTCCACATCTTTATGAAGTATAGAAAGCACTGGACAAATATACTTAAGACCTAAATTCTATATCTAGCTTTATTATTTAGTAGCTGAGGATACTGAGCTTTAGTTTCTCTGGAAATATTAATATTCACTGGAAATATTAATTACCTTCCTGGTCTACTTATAAGATTAAATGGTAACTTTTTAAAAACTGCTTTACTGAGGCATAATTAACATACAACAAATTATGCATATATAAGAGTGTATAAGATACTTTCGAGATTTCTATACCTATGAAACTACTACCACTAGCAAGATAATAAACATACCCATCTCACCCAAAAGCGTCCCTGTCCCTCTTTGTAATCTAGCCCTCCAGAGCTTCCTTATATATCATTCCTCCCCCATGTCCAAGTAACCACTGATCATCTTTCTGTCACAATATGTTAGTTTGCTTTCCTATAAGTTTATATAAATGGTGCAAGACAGTTCTCCCCTTTCTTACTTGTAGTTCTCAAAAATAACTGTGGCATATGCTGGAATGCAATATCCAGAGATAAGGAGGGACTAGCTGGAACAGCCAGGGCTCTGTTCTAGTCCCCACCTAGAAACGGGATGTCCGTCAACATTTTAGCCCAGTGAGTTACGTGGCCCCAGGGTATGTAACCCAAGGTAGGCTGTTTTCCAGGGTCCCTCATTTGCTGTGCCAGTGGGGCACACAGTCAAGATTCCATCTGCCCAGAAGGCAGCTTGACTGGTTCACAATGAATCCTAGGGCTTCTGTTGTCCATTGCTGCCTATTTATAAGTAATAAATCTGCTTCATGTTGCATATGAATGTGTTCTATCTCACAGAACTCAGACAAGTTGAAAACTAGTGCACAGTGAACTTGCTCCACAAGTGAAAGCATAGTGTATATACTCATTTTGTCTGGCTTCTTTCACTCAACATAATTATTTTGAGATTCATCCAGGTTGTAGCTTACATCAAAGTTCCTGCTTTTTAATTGCTAAATAGTATTTCACCATATAGATATATTATTGTTTGCTTATTCATATATGATGGACATTTGAGTTCTTCCCTGTTTTTGGCTATTGCAAAAAAAATAACTATGAACATTTGCTTACTAGTCTTTGTATGAACATGTTGGTATTTCTCCTGGGTAAAATCTTGGAATGGAATGGCTGAATCATGATAGGTGTACGTTTAACTTTTTAAGATACTACCAAACTGTTTTCCAAAGCAACTGTACCATTTTACATTCCCACCAGCAATGTGAGTTCCAGTTCCTCTGCATCCCTTCTAACACTTGTTATAGTCAGTTTTTAAAATTGTAGCCATTCTAATAGTAGTAGTATCTCACTATGGTATCTAAATGTGGTTTTAATTTGCATTTCTCTAAAGATTGGTGATAGTAAACAAGTTTTCATGTGTTTATTTGTCATCTGTATATATTCTGTGGTGGAATGTCTATTTAAATCTTTTGCCCAGTTTTTAATTGAGTTGCTTTCTTATTACTGAGTTTTGAGGGTTTTTATGTATTCTGGATATGTCTTTTATCAGATATATGATTTGCAAATATTTTTCCCAGTCTGAGGCTTATCTTTTCATTCTCTTAAAAGTGGCTTTGGAATAGCAAAAGTTTTCAATTTTGTGGAAGTGCAAATTATCAATTTGTTCTTAGGAACTGTGCTTTTGGTGTTAAGATATCTTAGAAATCTTTGCCTTTTTAAAAAAAAAAGTTTCCTAGGAGTTTTAAAGTTTTAGGTTTTATATTTATATCTATGATCCATTTTCAATTCATTTTTGTATATAACAGGAGGCATGGATCAATGCTCTTTTGTTGTTATTTTGCATATGGACATCCAATTATTCAAGAACCATTTGCCAGAAAAGATCACCTTTTCTCCATCAAATTGCCTTCACATCTTTGTCAAAAACCAGTTGTCCATATATGTGTATATATGGCTATATTTCTGGACTCATTATTTTGTTCCATTCATTTGTTTATCTTTATGCCAATATGATACAGTCTTAATCACTGCAGTTTATAATAGGTCTTGAAATCAGAAGTATTAGTCCTCTAACTATGTTCTTTAATGGCATCTTTTTTTTCCAGAGATACGATCCTGTTATATTGCCCAGGCTAGAATGCAGTGGCTATTCATAGGCACAACCACAGCTCACTGCAGCCTCAATCCTGGCCTCAAGCAATCCTCCCACCTCAGCCTTTCAAATAGCTAGGACTATAAGCAAGTACCACTGTACCCAGCTACTTGAATGGTATCTTTTTTTTTTTTTTTTGAGACAGAGTCTCACTCTGTTGCCCGGAGTAGAGTGCTGTGGGGTCAGCCTAGCTCACAGCAACCTCAAACTCCTGGGCTCGAGCAATCCTACTGCCTCAGTCTCCCGAGTAGCTGGGACTACAGATATGCGCCACCATGCCCGGCTAATTTTTTTTCTATATAGATTTTTAGTTGTCCAAATAATTTCTTTCTATTTTTAGTAGAGACGGGGGTCTCGCTCTTGCTCAGGCTGGTCTCGAACTCCTGACCTTGAGCGATCCACCCGCCTCGGCCTCCCAGAGTGCTAGGATTACAGGCGTGAGCTACCGTGCCTGGCCTTGAATGGTATCTTAATGCAAGTTTTTTGAAAACCAAAAATTGTTATTCAAATGTTTGCTATTATTATCCACTTTTTTACTGCAACCTCAACAGTTGCTTAGGTTATGAATATCAGAATAAACAATAGAAATTACACAAATTTCAAAATCATACTAAGTAACTTTATTTATATATAAAATATACTCAGCATATCTAAGGCATTTTTTACTCAAACCCAGATATACAGCTTAATACTTGAAACAGTATTTAACATCCTTACCTGTAAACCATATTTTACTCGTATTTTTTTTAATTCTTTTCTTCTTTCCAACTCTTTTTCCTCCTTAGTTAATGTTGGACCAACTAAAAGGAAAAAGGTTTGGTTAAAAAAAAATCCATTAGATCTGATTTGTAGAAAATACTAATGATATTTAATTAATAAAATACTAACAGTAACCCATTCAGATTAACCAGAAGTTGAAATAAACATTAATATAAAGCAGGGGTCCCCAACCTTTTTGGCACCAGGGACTGGTTTCATGGACGACAATTTTTCCACAGATGGGAGCGGCAAGGAGGGATGGATATGGTTTCAAACAAATTCTCACAAGGAGCGCGCAACCTAGATCCCTCGCATGCATAGTTTACAGTATGGTTCATGCTCCTATGAGAATCTAATGCCACCACTGATCTGACAGATGGTGGAGCTCAGGCAGTGAGGCAAACAATGGGGAGCAGCTGTAAATCCAGATGAAGCTTCACTGGCTTGCTCACTCGTCTCCTGCTGTGCAGCCTGGTTCCTAATAGGCCATGGACCAGTACTAGCCTATGGCCCAGGGGTTTCAGATCTCAGATGTAAGTGTCCTGGGTTGTGATGATGTTCTTTCAACATTTTGGTAACTAAACCTACTTAGAAAGTAATATAGAAAGATTACAGTATAGATACCAAAATGAACAATGAACACCTCAATTTTTCATTATGATTATTATAATGGAATCTCAAATGCAGAAATATTTAGTAAATTTTCCAAAGGAACACAGGCATGTGCAAAATAAAAATTGCAGAATCCAAAATTCGTGTTACTGTATAATGTGACATATTCATTTTTAAATTAGTATCAGAAAATAAAAAGTAAACAATGAACATGCACACTGGGCATCTAAAGGGAAAAATTAATGTGAAAAAAAGATTACCTCTTACTGGTTCAAAGTATCTATTTAAGTTTTAGGAGCTTTAGATGGGTGGGTTTAAAGCACAACAGCAATATCCTACAGTGCTATTATAAAAAATAATGGTACATACAGACAATATACCGACACGAACAATCAAAAGGACAGAAAACATCAACCAATAACCCTTAATGTCTTGGCCTATGATTTTCTATGTTAATATTATATGATAGGGTTTAACTGTGGATGACTGTTTTCATACCAGTGAACAGAAGTTAAAAGGAAATCAATATTATGTCACAATTACTTTTAAAATTATTTTAATTGACCAAAATTGCATATATGTAAAATATAAATTATATATGTAAACTGTATATATGTTAAAAATGTATATATGGTATATAACATGATGTTTTGATATATGTATACATTGTGAACTGGATAAATCAAACTAATGAACATATCCATTATCTCACATATTTGTCATTTTTTTGTGTGGTGAGAACACTTATAATCTACTCTCTCGGCAACTTTCAAGTATAATTATTGTTGAAGGACATTTAGCTACCACTGCAGTCTGCTTCAAAAGCCTACTACACAGAGCTAATCAGTCTCTTTCCTGGTCAGAAAGCAACCTAATGCCACAACATCACCTAGCTAAATTACTGCATAGAAAAATCAACTACGATCATAATTTGTAAGACTAGGTCTCAAATTTCAAACATAAGTTATTTCTTAAAACTCATATGATAATATTTACTGAAATATATCTCCATCCATTATTATATCAATTATATCTAGGCTGATGGCTTTGTATAAATGTATCTCAATATGGTATCACATCAATTAGAAAAGAAGCCAGTAGCTGACTGATACTATTTTTTAGAACATGCAGAGAATTAAAGAGAAAAGTTATCATACCAATATGTAACATATACTTCACATACCAAAAGATTCATCTTTCTTATCCAGGCGAAGGTGAGCTCTAACCTGCCCTGGTTCACAGCCATCACAGGTATCACTGCCAGGGTGAATGTGAAAGGATAACACGGTTTCTCCAATTTTCACTTCATCTCCATGCTCAAGTACATAAGGATCACATTTAGTTTTTGGCTAGAGAGGAAATATTTTACAAAACAGAAATCCAAAATAGTTGGTTATTTTATGTCTACTGTAAGTAGACTGTCTGATTATAATTTCTAAAAACTATTTGACATGGTTCTCAATGAGATAGAAACACACATGTACACACATGCACCCATTTCCTCAACCCCAGAGATGACCCATAAAAAAGTTCTACTAATGGAGAAGAAAGCTGAACCAAGCAACTTATAAGACTAAGAATAAGGCCTCCCTCCTTACCTCCTCTTTTCCCTCTCTCCCCTCTTCCCATGTATTTTCTTATTATATGCCAAGCACTTTGCTATGTGCTGGGGATATAAGCATTAACTGGACGGACATAGCCCCTGCTTTTCAAGGAGTTTCCAGTTTAGCAACAATTCCATTACGACGATTTTTTAAAAAAGGAGGAGGATCTCTAAAGTTGATATAAGAATATTTACTCTGAGTGGCTTTACAATGCATTCATATCTAAAAATAAGGCATAGATATATAACTAGAAGTCAAAACTCAACAACCAAGTATCGTGATTATATACTTTTTTAGATGTTTCTGGGAATTCCTTTCCAAATAACACATTTGGGCTTGACTCTAATCTGAAATAATATCTATAATGACTATGGCATTCAGGAATAAAAAATTTCATTTCAGTTTTAAAAATAATGTGCAGGTAATTAATACATACATACTCACCTGAAGAATCTGTTTTCCATTAACAATTGTGCCATTTTGACTGCCTTGATCCACAAGGACATAACTTTGTAAATCATGGTCAAAATAAATTTCTGCATGAAACTTAGAAAACAAAAATCAAGCAATTATAAAGTACTATACTTTTTTTAAAACTATGGATAATAATTTCACTATGATATGATGTAAACTTTACTCTCTGATAATTTAACTTTTAATATTTTTAATACTTTTTCTGAATACAAATTATTATATGCTTCTGGTAGCAAAATGAATGCTATAGAAGAAAAAATTATCTATAATTCTACATTTAATTACCATTAATAATTTAGTATATGTCCTACCTCTTCTACTTTTTTAATATAAAGATTATACTACATATACACAATTCGAAAATTTTCACCCAATATCAGTATTTGTCCATAACATTAAAAATTCTTAATACAGAACATGATTTGAAACACTCAAGGTCAAATTCTCAGAGAAATTTTCCAGATCTTCAACACTTAGGACTAATCATTCCCTCCTTATTCCAAAGCACTTTGTTCATATATTCCTCTTATTCTGCTTCTTTGGCTTAACATTAAGTCATGAGATTCACCCAGTTGTTGTGTACAGCTGTAGTTCATTCATTTTGCTGAATGGTAATCCACTGTGTGGATATACCATAATCTATCTATTCTTCTGATAATGGACATCCGAGTTTGTTCCAAGATTTTACTATTTGAAAAGATGTTGCTATGAACTTTCTTGTACATGCAATCTTTTTATGTACAAAATGCAAGTGTTGCTTGGGGTATACACTTAGGAATGGAATCATTAAATCACAGTATATGAAAATCTTAAATTTTACTAGATACTGACATATTGTTTTTCGAAGTGGTTATACCAGCAATCTATGAGAATTCTTGTTGCTCTGTACATCCTTAACCAAATTTGATATTGTCAAAACTTTTAATTTTTGCTAGCCTAAGAGGTGTGAAATAAAGTCTTATGGTTGTGATTTTAATTCGCATTTCCCTGATTACTACTGAAAACTTTTCTTATATTTATTAGCCATTTGGGTTTCCATCTTTTGTAAATTTTGTTTACGTCCTTCGTATATTTTTTCCAGCTGAATTTAGAACAATAAATGGATTAAAACAGTTTCAAATCTTTTTATATTGCCAAATTCTATTCAAAAAAGCTGTTCTAAATTATGCTTCCAATAGAAGTTATATTTATGAAATATGATGAATAAAAACTGACACTTTGGCTTCATTTGTATTTCTCAGATTACTAGAAAGACTGAATGTTTTTCATATATTAACCATATTTCCTTCACTGTGAATATTCTATTTATGTCCTTTGCTCACTTACCTATTGATGTCATAGTGGGGTTTGAAATACTAAATTTGCAAGAGCTTTTAAAATACAGAGGATATATATTTTGTCCTATTTGTTGTAACTGTCCTAGTCTGCCTTTTATTATTTAACATATAAAGTGCATCAAACTTAGTCAAAATTATTTTGTCCTTTGTGATTTTTACCATTTTTTTAAACTCAGAAAGTCTTCTACCCAGTGGTTAAATATTTGTTTTTCCTCCCAATATCAGTATGAGGTTATTTTTAAAACATTTTTTTCATCTCTTTGGATATGTGTTATATATGCTGTCAAACATAATGACAACAATATGTTTGACAGAGCAAATTTCACCAACAAATTATCTACTCCACTAGTGGATGTTAGTTTAAAAGAAAGAAAAAAACCAAAAATGCCAGAGAACCACCTATATTTTAGATTGGAGGTGGGGAAGGACTTATTTGTTATTTAAGTTACAAGACTGGGTTTTCTTTGAAGGCAGGAGAATCAGGGCTCACAGTAAAAGTAAAAAAGCAAGATAATTTGGTTAGAGTTATGATAAGGATTTTCCCCCCTCTGAATCAGTCCCAAAAAATGAAAGTAACTAGACTTTCAAACTAATAATGGGAAACATATTTCATCCCCAAAATAACCAAAAATCACTTAAAATCGACTTTAGTTCCACATTATAGTCCATTAAATATAAACAAAATAGGAATTATTAAAGGCCAAAAAAAAAAAAAAAGGAAACAAGAGAAGAGAGGAAGAAAAACATAGCAAACATACTAAAGAAAAAGATAAATATTTAGTATAAAGAGTCTCAGTAGCTAAACCTTTTGTTTTTTGTTTTTTCTTTTAACTTAGTAATTAAGTTCCGATTCTATTTCTACTGTTTGTTTTGAAAAATCATTTGGTTTTTTTCCTGAAACCATTAGAGGCTCAATTGGGAAAAGCTGTAAACAAGATCCTTGGGTGGTAGAAGACAGACTATTCTTGGGTTGTAAAATACTCTGGGCTTAAAGTAAGCACCTACTAAAGAAGCTTGAGCCCAGGTATGATTCATTTTTGAATGCCATAAAATGTAGCATATTTATTTCACTAGATAAATATTTGTTAAATAGGTACTACTTTAATACTAAGATTAATATATGTTTTCTACTCCTGCTCCAGGCTGTTAAAAAAATAAACATCATTTAGTTTATTCAAAGTATGACAAAGAATTTTTATTTTCTCCAACACAGGAATAAACAAATCTGCACTGCCTTCATTACCATTACTACACTGAATATTAACCTTCCTATGAAATGGAGAAAAACCATAAGCTTTCTCTTGTAATGATGATTTTACAAATTACACCCAGGAGACTATATTTGAAAAATGAAGAGCTTACCTTACTGACACCAACTTCAGGGATTCGGAGAGTATGCTCCATATCTTTTTCTCTGTAAGGTAAAGTGTCTTTAATAATTTTTGAAGTATATTATATACTTGATCTTAGCCAAAAGCCCAAGAAACGATGAAGCATATTGTATAAATGCAGCACTTACAGAGTGACATGGAAAGAATTTTTAAAAATAGATAATGTTAAAATGCAAGTCTATCACAATAAGTCTCCTGTTTATAGAGTACCCAGTTTCCTTACTGCTACTCTAGATTTCCTGTGCTTTCACACAATAATTGTTTACATCTCTTTTTTTTCCTTCATACTGCGCTTTCTTTGGGTAGAGATCTTGCCTTAGACCTCTTTGTATCCAGAGCACATAGAACAATGCTTGATATACAATACATACTCAATAAAGCCTTTTTGAAATAACTGAAAGAATGATAGAATAATATTAACCATTTTTACCTTCCAATTGTAGCAGGGTTTACAGCAGTAATGATAAAAAGTGATCCTGTCTCCAATACTGGTGATCTAATAACAATTACTCTAATACATGGGGGCCAAATTTTTTCTTCATCTGCCAAGGAAAAAAGTGGGTAAACATTAATTTAAATGCTACGAAAAAAAATTTCATAGGGCTACCTAGGAGATACCCATAAAATAAAAATATACTGGTTAAAAATCTTAGTTCTGACTAAAACAAGCTTCTTAAATTCTGCTATATATCATATATATAATAATGAGTAAGGCTTAACATTGTTATTAATTTAAAGTGACCAACATAAAGGTATGTAGCATATTTAGCATCTATCACAGTTATAAAATAATCAACTCTCTCCTTTTTAAGTTCTTGGAATTTGAAAACATCCCAAACAAATTTTCAAATTATTTTAAGTTAGAAAAATCGGGTCCACTTTTTTTAAAAAAAGAGAAATTCCACTGAGAACAAAAGAAAATAAGTTTACAGACTATACAGTTGTTCCTCGGTGTTTGTGAGGAATTGATTCCAGGACCCACCCACAGATACTAAAATCCACAGATGCTCAAGTGCCTTATATAAAAACGGGGCATATTTGCATATAACCTATGCACATCCTCCCATATACCTTAAATCATCTCTACATTACTTACAATACCTAATACAATGTAAATGCTATGTAAATAGTTGTATTATTAAGAGAATAACAAGAAAAAAAGTCTGTACATGTTCAGTACAATTATCCATTTTTTTTCCTGAATATTTCCCATTTGAGGTTGATTGAATCCATGGATGTGGAACCCACAGATAAAGAAGGCCAACTGTAATATAAAATCCTGTGTTTTAAAAATGTGTCTTTATATCTTCAAAAAAAAAAAATTTAGATTTACAATACCTATGTAACTGAATTTATGAACTACACTTTTTAAAGGCAACTTGCTTTTTTCCAGTTACGAAAATAGACTACAAATATCCAGCCCACTAAAACAGACTTAATGTATACTTTAGGATTAGAATGTAGGTAGCTTGGCTTTATGTTCTACTGATCCAGGGATGGGGAACCTTTGGCCTTGGGGCCATATATGGCCTTCTGAATCCTTGAGTGTAGCCTTCTGACTGAATCCAAATTTTATAGAACAAATCCTTTTACTAAAGGGATTTTTCTGTGAAGTCTGGATTCCATCAAAGGGCTACGCTTGGGGATCTGGAGGGCCACATGTAGCCTTGAAGCCACAATGAAACTTTCTGAAGGTCCAAGTATTAATATTAGTCATTTATTCACAGTCTACTCTCTAAAAATACCCAAGGAGTAGCCGACAAAATTTTCAATAACGTCATTAAAATAATCCATTTACTTTTTGGTAGATATACTGTATGAGTCACTAACAATTTCAATTGTTTTGCTCTTTTATAATTACCAGACTTAAGTTAAAACAATGATTATTTACTCACCTTCATCCTCAGTATCTTCAGCAGTCACATGGTCTTCACTGGTAATGTCTTCGTCGTAACTATCTTCGGTCTGAGAGTCTGTAATTTCACCTTCTTCTGGCTCACTATCAGTCTCTGTGATTTCTTCATCTTTAAGTGAAGCTGAATTAGAGATGCTTTCATTAAGAGGAGATTCTGCAGTGTTTCCACTAACTGGAATAGTGAATTCTGCAGGACTATTTTTGTAATGACTGTCTATTTTGGCCTTCTTTTTCACCTTTGGAAAAATTTCTCCCTCATTGCAGCTTATATGTTCAACACTGGAGACTTTTTGATCTTCTGAATTCAAATCCTGGAGAAGGGTGGGTAATACAGGTGGGAACAGGGTAGAATCATCTTAAACACAGTATAACATCACATCGAGTTTCAATGAGTTAGTAAAGATATATGTACAGTAAAAGAACAATAGTTATAATCTGTATCCCCTCTTCTTATGTTCCTTTTATTGGTTAATGATATTATCATCCTCTTATCATCCAAATTAAAAATCTTATAGTTATCTTTGACACCCCTTAGCCACTATATGAAATTAATTACTAAGTGCTAGAGAATTCATCTATAATTTATCCCAAATCTGTCACTCTATCTTTTCTCAATGTTCTAACATTCCCAGTCCAGGCCCTCATCAAGTATTGCCTGAAACATGTGATAACCTAGACCAATGTTGTCTGACAAAAATGTAATGTAAGCCATATTTATGCTCTTGAATTTTCTAGTCGCCACATTTAAAAAATAAAATTATTAATGAGTGGATTATATCCATTTTTGTACTAAGTCTTCAAAATCCAGAGTATATTTACACGTATAGCACATCTCAATTTGGACTAGCTACACTTCAAATGCTCATTAGTCACACATATAGCCAGTGGCTAGCTTACTGCATAATGCAGGCCTAGAGTATACATCTACTCTAAATTTTTCTTTTAAACTTTTAACCAATTATCAAGTCAACACATAAAATAAGAATTGATTTCACTTACAACATGAATTTAAAGACCGAAATGTATCCAATGTACCAAAATTGTACTTTTGCTAAAATTTAGTACTTTATTGACTTGATAATACATAAAAGTATAAAGTACAAATTAGTTGTATCTCTTTTATCCCCCAATTTCAACATACACAGCATAAGCTTTTTATTATAAATTTGTTGTACATATATAGCCAGCATGCCCTGTGGTAAATGAACAAATCTACTTTTCAATACAAATAAAAATTATATATTTTTATCATGTACAATGAGGTTTTTTGTTTTTTTTTTTTGAGACAGAGTCTCACTCTTTTGCCCGGGCTAGAGTGCCGTGGCGTCATCCTAGCTCACAGCAACCTCAAACTCCTGTGCTCAAGTGATCCTCCTGCCTCAGCCTCCCGAGTAGCTGGGACTACAGGCATGCACCACCATGCCTGGCTAATTTTTTCTATATATTTTTAGTTGTCCGATAAATTTCTTTCTATTTTTAGTAGAGATGGGGTCTCGCTCTTGCTCAGGCTGGTTTCGAACTCCTGAGCTCAAACAATCCGCCCACCTCGGCCTCCCAGAGAGCTAGGATTACAGGCGTGAGCCACCGCGCCCGGCCTGCAATGAGGTTTTGAAATATGTATACATTGCGGAATGGCTAAATCAAACTAATAACATGTACAGTACCTCACATACCATTTTTTGTGGTGAGAGCACTTAAAATTTACTCTCAGCAATTTTCAAGAGTACAATACATTGTTATTAACTATAGTCACCACGTTGTACAATAGACAAATCTATTATTTTAGCCTTACAAGAAATAAAGAGTTATTTTCCTCTTTTTCCTTTGGTTTGTAATACACTCTCAATTTTCTTTCTATCACAGAGCAACATGATGAAGTGAATTCATACGTTCTTCTGTTATTTTATAAAATATGAGAGCATCTCATACACATATTTTTAATAGCAACATAAATTTAGTTTGGAGACTGGCTAAACATTCACGGTGTGATAAACTATACACACCTGAAGCAATGCAAACTCACCAAGGACAAGAACAAGGGCAAGGAGCTAGAAAACTATGAGGAGCTTTATAAGCCTCATAAATTACAGCAAAATTTCCCTACCTATATATACTTTTTAAAAAAGCAATTTCCGATCGTGTATATTTTATTATTATTACTACTAATTGCTTATTGACAACATATGCAGGGGGAAAATAAGTGAAACTGCCAGAGGTGCTACTTTTTATAAGCTATTTGTCAATACACCATGCTAGGTATTAAGAGATAAGAAAGGGTGCTTGCACACGGGCATTGAGGCATATATGTACATTTCAAGTTACGTACTCAAATCTCCTCACACTACTGTCTTCCTTCCATATACCCTCTACTTCCAAAAAGTATGGCTCAAGAGTATCTTAAAAAATAAAGAAAATGATGAGGATACTCTAACTAGTCTCTCATAGTTTCACAGTTAACTTTGAGAATCCTCAGGGAATTCTCAAAATTCCATCAGGATTTTTCTTACATTCCTGTCCAGGAGTTCACGTATTTTCAAAGAAAGATGGTAAAGATAAGCAGTTATGGGACATAGGCTGGACTGAAATATCACAGAATGCTTTGTCAGGAAAGGCCATTTGAGGATCCCTAAACACTCTTCTCACTGCCAGGGAGAGGTGCTTTCACAACGTAGCATTTCAAGCAATTCTACCACTACAAATAGGCACAAGCCATTAAAATAGAGGTCTTGAAAGCAAATAGAAAAATAATTTTTTGTAGTTTAGTCATACACTCTTCTATTCCTAGGTACTGTCAGTGAAAAACAGAGTAATACTTGAAACAAATTGAATAGAGAACAGAAAATAAATCCAACAGAATCCTAATTCTACATGTAAACTTTAGAATTTGGTATTATTTTAAGTAATTTTTCTCTGGTTAAGAAGAGAAAAACATGAGATAAAATTTCAAGAGTAAAATATCAAATACTTGCCACAATTCACAAAATACCAATACAACAAATAAGCCTACTTTCCTGACTATAAACCACCAACTTTACCTGTTTAAGGAGTAGCAAGAACACTGGTAACATTTTTTATATCTTCTTTCTTTCAATTTAACATTGTATCACAATGCATATCATAAACATTTTTTAAATTCCCTTTATAAAGTACCATTTGAATGCTTAAGTAATACTTTTTCAAATAAATGTACCACCATTTTCTTAACCAAAATCTTGCAGGCCATTTAAACTTTTAATCCTAATAAACATGTACATCACTCCCTATTTGCCAGCAATGGGTTTTTAAATGTCTGCTAATTTAGTAGGCAAGAAATTGCTCGACACGACTAAGAAAGTTGAACCTGCCTACCTACAAACTGTATTTTTTATTGAGAATTGTGCACTGACATCAACTTATCAATGGGTCTGAATGTTGTTCTTCCAAATTAAACACAAGATATTTTATCTGCCCTAAATCTACCTCCTTCAAATTTTAAGAAACGCCCTCCATTTCCAGTAACTGAAAATTTGTGAAAAAGTCCATGTTTGCTCCATCTGAAATCTCCTTGGGGTTGGATTCTGACATCTTCTCTCAATGGATATGTTTAAAATATAGAGTTACTGAATGATTTTCAGTTTCCTTAAAAATTTTGGTTTGTTATCATTATGTAAATTTTTTAAATTATGAAGATATTACCTTTTCCTCATTTGTTGTAGAAGAATCTGGATCCTTTCTTTTCTTCTTCAATTTTTTATCTTTACTTTGTTTTGTGCTAGAAGTCTGATAAGGTTGCAAATCTACTCGAGAATGAAATTGATATCTACCACTTTCCACATCACAGTAGTAGTAAATTCCAGTGGAAGGATCATAATATAGTTGATTTTCCTTTCAAAGTCAAGAAAACAGTTAAGTTCTACTCATGTAAGATGAAATATAATAAATATGCCAAATGTATTCAAATACAATAAATGTTTCTTTTAATAACAATAGTATTTTCAGAAGACAATAAAGTAAACATAATAAAAAATGTTCGTAATTTTCCAAAATACTTTACCATTCAGTATCTGCTCTAATTTTCCTAGTATTAAAAATGAATAAATCTTGGCTAGGCGCAGTGGCTCATGCCTGTAATCCTAGCACTTTGGGAGGCCAAGGTGGGTGGACTGCTTGAGCTCAGGAGTTCAAGACCAGCCTGAGCAAGAGTGAGACCCCGTCTCTACTAAAAGTAGAAAGAAATCAGCCAAACAACTAAAAATAGAAAAAATTAGCCAGGCATGGTGGCGTGTGCCTGTAGTCCCAACTACCCGGGAGGCTGAGGCAGGAGGGTCGCTTAAGCCCAGGAGTTTGAGGTTGCTGTGAGCTAGGCTGATGCCATGGCACTCTAGCTCAGGCAAAAGAGTGAGACTCTGTCTTGGGGAAAAAAAAAAAAAAGAAACTTTTCTCAGTATGTTTGGAGTATACAGTATGAGGGGTAGTGAATTTTAAGAGATGACAGTGGATAGGTAATCAGGAGCAAGGTGTGATAAGCAGTTTGGTCTTAAACTTGTATGTAATTGGGAGCTACTGAATTATATAGGACAGGAA
>NW_012155284.1:5774977-5785038 GCF_000956105.1 Propithecus coquereli
AAATCTAAATATTAAATGGAATCATCAGAAATTACCAATACTTGGCCATCTTTTACTCATAATGGCAATTTCATATGGTTCAACTAAACACATCAATAAAAAAATGATGACAAAAAATCTTTTTGAAGGCATGAAAACTAAGACATGCGTAAGGAAAAGCTGACCATATGAAAGCAATTCCAGACGCATTATTCTTTATGATTGTGTAATAATGGTTTGGCAGTATAAACCCCCAAACCCTCCTCTCAAAGTCATAAAACAAAGATTGGCCTTTTAAAGTTCATTATGTAAAATCACTGAAAAAAACTCTGAAAATAAAATTAAGCTCATAAATACCACAACATAACATTCTATAGAAAGAAACTGATAGACGATTATCTTCATTAATTGATTAATTCTACAGTAAAGTAATTTTATGAGTAAAGTAGCCATGCGAAAATGAATTTTGGCAAATTATGGATTAAAAACTAGAAAGATAAAATTATGTAATCACCTGCATTTATATAGATACTGGACAGTACTCCATAACCAAGATTTAACTGAACAGTCTATATTTTATTTACATCATAAATCCATGCAGACCAGACCTGGAAACATCTTATGATGTACTGAGATTGAGCAACTAAAACTTCCTGAAAAAGAATAATTTATTTTTCTAATTGTTGGTACTATTGCAATTTATCATCTTTATTCCATGCATTTTGCAGATCTCTTAGAAAAATATTTAGAATTCTCACCATCTTTCCCTTAACTAAGAAACTGAATGGAAGATTTCTAATCTTTATTTCCAACTCAACCCTTTTTAATCTGTTATGTCTGTCAGTACAAAACATACACTTTCAAAATACATGAAAAAAGTAATTAAAATGAAAACTAGCACAATAAAAACAGAATACAATGAAGTCCCTAATTTACTCAGATAGATAACCAGCCAAACATAACTGTTTACAGAACTGATGTCAGAAGAAAGAATATAGAAAGGTAGGTAGAAGAATGACAAAAGCTAATGTCTACTTGGAAACACTGTTTTCCTAGAAACCCAGTAAGTAATAGCTACTCCCTTTGGATAAGAATTTACATATCAATTTTCTGGGTACCAATTAGCATTGCCAATTAGCATACTCCTGTGAAAGAAAATCCTCTCTTCACAAAGGACTTAAAAAATTACAATGTCTACCATGTGCAGATTGACAAGCTAATCAAATCCTTATTTAGTATTATCATTATGTTCCCTATATTAGTTAACAATAGCTTCAGTAACTAGAAGGGTGAACATCTACTCCACTTTTGAGCACCACATTCTATAATTCCCCAGGGGACCTCAAGGATCTAGATTATATTCTTAGATCCTTGACATTGAGGTATGAGGGTGAGTTCCATCATTTTCATCAAATCTTGAATGCAATCCAAATAAGAATTAGACTTCAATATCCACAACACTGTATTATAGATCAAGAACTTTATTTTCTGGTTATGTCCTAGTCAGTTGTCCATTGTATTTCTGACCACCTTAATTCTCTAATTCTGTTAACAGATTGATTTTTTAAAAGTGAAATGCTTAAAAGACACAGAACATAAAACACTGAATAATAAACATGAGTATTCAAGAAAAAGTCTCCCCTTGTGGACTAAAATGGACTCATAAAAGTATTTGAGACAATTTTTAAAAATCTCACCTCAAGCCTAGAATTAACAATCTCACTTCCCTACAAATTCTATGAAAAAAATATTAGTTTAGGTCCTTAAACATTTTATAAGAATGTAGTTAATTATCTATTTTTATTAATAAACCCTCTAACATTTTTGTATGTTACTTCATATATAAAAGATTATTAGGCCACTCTAAAACATTAATCTATAATGATCACAATTAAAATTCTAGATGTGTAGCATCATAAGCTATTTTATAATTCTTCTGTCAAATAGCTTTTTGCTTATTTCAGCTTAGGGTTTAATATTTGGTATCAGTCACTAAGCATATAACCATACAGTATTAAAAGGTCTGAGATACTTACAGAATCATAATAGAAACCAGTGCTGTGGTCAAAATACAGTCCAGTATTTTCATCATAACTAAATCCAGTCTGTGACACAGCAGCTTCTGCTGCAGCTCTCAAACTTTCAGCTAATGATGAACCTTCTAGAGATGTATCTTCTGTTGCTAATGCAGACACTGGCTCCTACAGAACATACAGTCATATCAAATAAGACAAAAACTTTTGTATATCAATTTAAAAGTTAGGAGAATTTGAAACAATAAATAGACTTAGAACTACATTTAAATAATGATTTCAATTTCTATTATGGAAAGGGGTGGCAATCAATTACAATTTTAACTACTTTTAAAAATATTTACTAGTGTGTCAGTTAATTCAACTTTGACTCAGCTTTGAAGACACTAAAGTCAGTGACAATTATTTAAAAATAAATGATATCATAGAAAAGCAATTCACAAAATATAGACCTTGAAATATTCTATACGACAAATTATCTAGATTCTTCAATAATTACCTGTTCAATGGGGAAAAAAATTCAGAAAGAGAGATAGAGGTGAAAGCTACAGATCAAATGAGATATATCACACACAATGGAGATCCTGATTTAAACAAACTGTAAAAACAAATTTATAAAACATTCAGGAAAACTTGAAAAGTGACAGGATATTCGACATAAAGGAAGCATTAAAATTTTTGAGTGTGAACATGGTACTGTGGTAGTTGTCCAAAGTTCTCTGCTTGAGTGAAAATATACTGACAGATTTTGTTTATGTATATCATAAAATTTTAGAACACAATGTAGCAGGAACACAATTACACATATAAATAAGTTGCTAATTTTTGTTCTTCAAAAACTGTAATATTCTTTGCATAATTATACATAAGAATGTTACAATCTTTGTATATGTTGTGATGGACCAAAGAAGTCTACTTTTCTACATAACAACAAAGAAGGACAAGTTCTTGAGCATCGACAGTTTCATATTTAGCATTTTACTACCTGGGAATTTGAGGCAAAATGGTCTTGTCTGTATTGAACATTTTCTGTTCCATCAGTACCAGTGTATGTATCATTTTCTATTTGTAACTGGTCTTTAGAATTAAAAGTAGGAGCTTCAGTATCTTGATCTTGCCGATCTGAAAGTTCAGTCACTTTATTTGGAAGACTAACATCATTATAGTAGGTCTGATAATAATAATCTGTAGCAAAAACAAATTAAGTGATACCATATCAGAATAGCGTATATAAAAAGGACTTAATTTCAAAACACTGGCACTGAATACAAACAGCACATATTGCAAATAAATCACAATTTGTACAATTGTACACATTTTAAAAGATTAAAACTCATGGTGCAGATACTTCTGCAGAAGTATGTATCTTTGATCCTAATGTCTCCTTCAATACCCTAGCTGTCAAGCTAAAAGAAAAAAAGTAAGTAGACTTGGATTTTCCACAGCAAGATTAAAAATAAAATAGGTAGACAGCTTGTGTTATATCAAAAAAAACTTAGCAACTCTTAACAACTTCTAACCACATACCTTAATATTGCTTATCAATTGACAACAAAGTAAAGGCAAAGTACCAGGGGGTGATTTTTCTGTCAAATTTCTCTCCTGATGCTGACTTTTTTTTTTTTTTTTTAGAGACAGGGTCTTGCTTTGCCACCCAGGCTGGAATTCAGTGGTATGATCATATCTCACTACAGCCTCAAATTTCTAGGGGCTCAAGGGATTCTCCTGCTTCAGCCTTCCAAGTAGCTAGGACTATAGGCACACACAACCAGGCCCAGCTGATTTTTTTAAACTTTGTGTAGAGACGGGGTCTCTCTGCATTGCCCAGGCTGGTCTCTAACTCCTAGACTCAAGTGATCCTCCTGCCTTGGCCTCCCAAAGTGCTGGGATTATAGGCATGAGCTACTGTACCCAGCCCTGATGTTGACTTTTTAAAAAAATATATCATACAGATGTGTGCAGTTAGTACTATTGCTATGTTTAGCAATTTAGCTAAACTATGTCTGGAATAAATCAAGGAGAAACTTAATGGGAAAGATTACTTCTTCTTGTGATCCATATATATTAATACTAAAACTTTCTATCTCAGTTATTTTGCCTTACAATATAATGACACTGATGAGGCCACGGTCGACTGGCACTGTACACAATGCTAAGTGGAATGCATCAAGAAAACACATGCCCCTGGTCAGCCAGATAATGAAAATAGATGGTTTACTGCACAGCGAAAATTACTCAGTGAGTATGCCACACTGAAAACACATTGGCAACATTACAGAAATTATAGCAGTGACAATACATTTCTACTTTTTCCACCAGAAGAGCACATTGATTATCTGAAAACACCAAATCATACAGAGAAGTCAATGTTATAATGGTTCTCATATTTATCTAGATCTTAGCCTATTTTAAATTTAAAGAAAACTCTATGTTAACATGACATGAATGTAATAGTATTAGGATATTCTCACAATAAGAGTTGAATACCTGACGTTGACCAAGGAGTGTGGTTCTCTGTTTGTACTTCTACATCAGACTTTTTATTATCTTCATTTCTCCCACAATGGAGTATTTTACTGAGTTCTTCCACCTGAAAGAAAACAAGAAAAAAAAATTGAAAACGAGGAAAAAGAAATCATGTAACAATCTAATAATATATACCCCATTCTCCTACTATTACAAGTAATTATTTTTCTTGGTGAAAGTTTTAGAGAAATGCCAAGAGCAACTCGTTTCCTAGCTTTCTGTTTAAGTTTTCTGTATCATTAAAGAAATATTTAGAAGCTTGTGTTTTAGTTTTTTTCATCCATGTAGCAGATATTATCTCACACTGAAGTCCTGTCTGACTGAAGTGTATTGACTGAGACAGCCTCTCATCTGCTTAAGGCAATTTCCACACTGTTGCTCTGGCCTAGGCAGCATCCTTTCAAGGGCATTTTGGTGTGTGAGGCACATGGAGGACAGATGCCCCTCTCTGGCAGTCACCTTTTCTCTTCCCTTCTACTGCAGTTAGACTACTATTTAAAGAAAAATGTACACTGAAGATTTTAAGTGGCATTAACATATTTAAGTGAATAGTTAATCCCAGGTGGATGGCACTGAGTGATATTATATAATTAGGTAGGAATGGGAATTTGTAGTTTTTAAATTTTCTAATTTTCCAGGGAGAACTGCTGATCTTTTAAAATATTAGCATAAAAACATTCCTTTTTTTTTTCACAAGGATCCTGTTCACAAAGTCCCATTACTTAGTCAATCTGATTTATCAAATTAATAACCAAAATGACTCTTCAAAGATTAGCAAACAATGCTTTCTTTAGGATCTCTAACACAAGCAGTACTTTAACAATTTAGAATTATAAAAGGGTTTTTAGAAGGCTGTCATATTTTGCTTCCCTCCATCCATAATAATTTTACCACATTTATATCCCCCAGCACAGTTTCTATACATTACAGGTGTTCAACAAAGAACTGTTGGAGCCGGGGACGGTGGCTCTCGCCTGTAATCCTAGCACTCTGGGAGGCCGAGGCGGGCGGATCGTTCTGAGCTCAGGAGTTCGAGACCAGCCTGAGCAAGAGCGAGACACCGTCTCTACTAAAAATAGAAAGAAATTGGCCAAACAACTAAAAATAGAAAAAAAAAATTAGCTGGGCATGGTGGCGCATGCCTGTAGTCCCAGCTACCTGGGAGGCTGAAGCAGGAGGATCGCTTGAGCCCAGGAGTTTGAGGTTGCTGTGAGCTAGGCTGACGCCACCACGGCACTCGCCCCAGGCAAGAGAGAGACTCTGTCTCAAAAAAAAAAAGAAAGAAAGAAAGAACTGTTGGGAACATAAATAAAAACTTCCTATAATGTCATAATGTCAAGAATTTTGTATGGGCATACAAAGTCACTGGAACTCAGAAGTTATTTTCACAGCTCATTTAGTAACAAAGCATAATAGTCTGATGACGTTTTAGTATTCAGCCCATATATGTGGTTTCAGGAAATGTACCAATTAATTATGAAGGACTACACAACAGTTAAGCTGAAATTAATAACTATGTGGAAATAACTTGTCAAAAAAGAGTGCAACTGCCCAACAGATCAAGCAGTAAAAAAATATTAAGCTCTTTGTGTTTTCTTTTAATGTGACAGTTTAAGTATTTGTCCTTACTGTGTATCATGAAAACGAAACAAGCTGCTTAATGTCTCTACAAAGACGGTTATATCTTCCTTGCTTCTACAAGAAAACCCAAGATGAAAAATGCCCAGAATAGCAACCTTACACATGTAAGCATTCAACAGTTTGTAAAACTGTGACAGTTTGCTGATGTCTATCTAACCTTCTCAACCGTGTGCTAGTATCATCCTCATTTTATGGGCAACTGAGGCTCGGTAGAAGTTTACACACAGGGTGAGCGGTAGAGATGGGATTCAGATTCAAGTTCAGAATGTGACCTAGAATAAAATATTATAAATGCGCCTACTGCCAATGGGACGTTGGGACAAGTGAAAATGAAGTAAACGTAGCCAAAGTACTGAAGTTCAATTCACGCCACCTGTGGGGCACTTATTTAAATCAATAACCTTAACTCTTGGGTTTGCTCCAAATGTACTTGGAATTATAACTGCACTGAGCTTTTCTTTATTTATTTCAAGTACTTTATAAAGTAGTTCTGAGCCCTGCTAGGGACCCTTCCGACGCCATCAGAGGCTTCAAAGGCCTCGCCTCCGGCTGAATGGGGCGCGGGGTCGAAGGCGGACGCGCACCTGCGTGCGGAGCTCCTGGTTGTTGCTTTCGGCGCTCTGGTACAGCCGCTCTGTGTGATGCAGCAGCTTCTCGATCTCCCGCACCTGCCGCTTGCAGCTCCGCAGTTCGCGTTCCAACTTCTCCACCTTCCGCCTCAGTTGGGCTAGCTCAGGCTCGGGGGAGGTGGGCGGCGACAGCGACAACGAAGGCGACGGCGGTGGAGACGGCGCCTCGGAGGCCATGAGGTCAGGCGCGAGGCGGCCCACGGGCGCGGAGGGGCTGCGCTCAGGCCGAGACGGGCGCCGGCGGACCCAGAGGCCACGGGAGCGTGCGGGCAGCGAAAGGCGGCCTCACACTCGGCCGGCCGCGGTGGCCCCTGGCCATGACGCCCTGAAACTCGTCGCCTGTAGCCGACCGCGGCTTCGGGCAACGACCGAGAGGACGGAAGGCGGCCCTGCCCGATCTGCGCGACCTTGAAATCGGAAAACTTTACTGGCAACTACCTTCCCCAGCGACCGAGACAGCGGGAGGAGCGTTGGAAAAGTAGGCGGGCCAGAAAACCACAGAACAGAAACGCTCCGGCAGTTCCCGGGCTGAGCCGGAAACAATGGCTCCAGCGGTGGGCGGGGCCGAGCCGGAACAGGAAGCGACGGGAAGCGGGATGTACCTGATAGTGCGCATGCGCACGTGCTGCCTGCGGGGAGGCGAGGCCATACGTGAGGGCGTGGGGAGCTGGTGGGGAAGTGGCTACCGACGGCCTGGAGTGATGCGGGGCTTGCAGCCTCTGCTCTCAGGCATTTGCACTTGCCACTCTCTTTGAAAAACCTTTTTCCATAGATTATTTCCTAGCTCACTGATTTACAGCTGAGAACACTGAGTTTCCCACAAATGATATTCCAAGGATTAATATGGATAATGATAAACCAGGATTGGAACGTACTGTTCTGATGCTCTGCTTTTTAGTCATTCTGCAGATTGCTCAGTTTAGAACCCCCCTCCCTCCACCTCGGTCAAGGAAAAGAGAGCAAGAACATTAGGTCTGAGTTGCAAAAAAAAAAAAAAAAATCCCTGGTAGGAAAATAAGAGACTAAGAGATGATATTCTGTGGAACAGAATGAAAGAATGCTCTGGTTTGATGGATTTATTTGGTCTTTCATTTGCATGACCCTGGCATTGGTTCATCAGCCTTTAAATTGATGAGGACTTCTTTGGAACACAATTCCTTCCTTCCCCAAGGTCAATTAGAATTAGATCCTGAACTCTGGTCCTGAGATTTGCGAGGGTCAGCTACTGTCATCCTGGTTCTCTCACAGGGACCAGCATGGCGCCTGTCACAGAGCAGGTATCCATAAACGTTTACTGAACATAGCTAAACGTGAGAATCCTGTTTGTTGTCCTAGATCAGCGGCCACTTCCATTAATATATTTTCTTATTTTCTGTATTCTTGATGCTCTGGCATCTGGGACCTCTGTGATTAGGGAAGGACTGCCCATTCAAGGGTTAGCTAATTCCTAGAGATAGCAAACAACTCACCCCAAGCGTGCCATATGCAAACTGACCGGTCCAGAGCCCACCAACCTTCTACCTCCTTTCGCAGGCTCTTTCACTCCAAGCCAATATTCCCCTACCCTAATCATTCCAGAGCTAGGTACCAAACTACTAGGGACAATCCCTACACCTCAGAGCCCACTGAAATTATTCAAACTAGTCAGTCCTAAGCCTGCTTATCTTACCTTTCTCATTTCTTCCCACCAAAAACCGCAATAAAGACTCTTGCCACATTTCCTCACACTCCTTCTGCCTCCTTGTGGACCTTGGTATTTCCCCACATGGCCCTGTAGGCTTGGTGTGCCCTTGGGCTCTGTGAGTAATAAACTCTTTTCAATGGCAAATCATCTCCTAATTTGTTGGCCTCACCATACCTGAATGATAATAAAACCTACATTTTAAAACACTGTTCTGTATGTCTTTTTGTCCTGTGCACTGCCTACTAGTTCTGTCGCAAACAGCTTTCCAGGCAGGATCTGCTCTCTCTAGGTCCCGCACACATTCTTCCTTAGGCCTTAAGAGCCTTCTACAACCTTCTACAAAACACCTTATATGAAAAATTAAAGATTTACCCTATTGTCAAGTCAATAGTGATCCTCCAGCCATCAAAGGAAATTTAGTGAGAGGACACAGTATGTCCTCCATAATGTAGAATAAAGATTTTTTTGTCATTCTAATTTTCACTGATTACTTTTTTAAAGGGAGTGAAAAAATTTTTTTTTTCAGAATATTATGGGGGTACAAATGCTTTTGTTACATAAATTGACTTTGCATTGCCTGAGTCAGAGCTACAAGTGTGCCCATCCCCCAGATAACATACACCATACCCATTAGGTGTGAATTGACCAGTCCCCTCCTTCCCCACCAACCTGCCCAACACCTGATGAATGTTACTTCCATATGTGCACATAAGTGTTGATCGATTAGTACCAATTTAATGGTGAGTACATGTGATGTTTGTTTTTCCATTCTTCTGGTACTTCACTTGGAAGAATGGGCTCCAGCTCCATCCAGGATACTGTAAGAGGTAGTTCACCATTGTCTTATGGATGAGTAGAACTCCATGGTATACATATACCACAATTTATTAATCCACTCATATATTGATGGGCACTTGGGTTGTTTCCACATCTTTGCAATTGTAAATTGTCCTGCTATAAACATTGGAGTGCAAATGTCTTTATAGAATGGTTTTTTTACTCTTTGGGTAAATACCCAGTAGTGGGATTGCTGGATCAAATGGTAGTTCTACTTTTATTAATAGTTCTTTGAGGTATCTCCCTATTACTTTCCATAGGGGTTGTACTAGTTTGCATTCCCACCAGCAGTGTATGAGTGTCCCCATCTCTCCACAAGCACGCCAACATTTGTTATTTGGGGACTTTTTTTTTTTCTTGAGACAGACTCTGTTGCCCGGGCTAGAGTGCCATGGCGTCAGCCTAGCTCACAGCAATGTCAAACTCCTGGGCTCAAGTGATCCTCCTGCCTCAACCTCCCGAGTAGCTGGGACTACAGGCGCTTGCCACAATGCCCAGCTAATTTTTTGTTTCTGTTTTTAGTTGCCCAGCTAACTTTTTCTACTTTTAGTAGAGACAGGGTCTCGCTCTTGCTCAGGCTGGTCTCAAACTCCTGACCTCAAGCTGTCCTCCAGCCTTGGCCTCCCAGAGTGCTAGGATTATAGATGTGAGCCACCACGCCCAGCCTATTTTGGGACTTTTTGATAAAAGCCATTCTCACTAGAGTTAAGTGATATCTCATTGTGGGTTTTT
>NW_012155284.1:5785206-5874955 GCF_000956105.1 Propithecus coquereli
TCTCGCTCTTGCTCAGGCTGGTTTCGAACTCCTGAGCTCAAACAATCCGCCCTCCTCGGCCTCCCAGAGAGCTAGGATTACAGGCGTGAGCCACCGCGCCCGGCCTCTCATTGTGGTTTTGATTTGCATTTCCTTGATGATTAGAGATATTGAGCATTTTTTCATGATTTTTGGCCATTTGTCTTCTTTTGAAAAGTTTCTGTTCATGTCCTTTGCCCACTTTTTTTAATGAGGTTGTTTGATTTTTTCTTGCTGATTTTTCAAAAGCAATCACAACAACAACAAAAATAAATAAATGGGACCTGATCAAATTAAAAAGCTTCTGCACAGCCAAGGAAACTATCATTAGAGCAAATAGACAACCTACAGAATGGAAGAAAATATTTACATGCTATACATCCAATAAAGGGCTGATAACTAGAATATATATAGAACTCAGAATAAAGATTTAATGCCAAAGAATTCTGATTTCCCTTAATGCATTGATGACTCTATTGCTGAACTTACTAAAACAAAAATGTTTTTGTGAGAGATGGAGGACTTGCTCTGTCTCTCTGTCTGGAGTGCAGTGGTATGATCATAGCTCACTGCAGCCTTGAAATCCTGGGCTCAAGTGACCCTCCTGCCTAAGCCTTCTGAGTAGCTAAGACTACAAGCATATGCCACCATGCCTAGCTGATTTTTAATAACTATTTTTTGAAAGACGGAGTCTCTCTGTGTTGCTCAGGCTGGCCTCAAGCAATCCTCTCACCTCCCAAGTAGCTGGGATTACAAGTGTGAGCCACTGCACCCAGCAAAGTCTTTTTCATAGATGCTATATTTTCCACTTTCTCCACCTTTGGGGGATAGAAACTTCCATAAACACCACCTGCAAGATAGCTTTAAGACAGTATTTCAGGTTTTAGTAATTAATTAGAGAATGAATAAATAAGATTTTTAACTGCTGCTTGAAGCGATGCTTCTCTTATTTGTCTTAAAGTTAATCTGTTCAAGCACAGATTATCCTGACCTCATCATGCAACCAGTCTATACCTTACCTCTGATGATTAGAAAACAGGGACATTTTGTTCTGTTTTGAGAAAAAGCCTTAAGTGTCAGGAATTGCTAGTGCCAGAGGTGGTCTATAGTGGCTTACTAAACAAATTAGGTTGCTATCCTATTACATTAAAGAAGCCTAGAGATGGACACTCCAGGGTCTCATGACTACACACGTCTTCAGGGACCCAGGTTCCATCTGTCTTTCTGCTCTGCTATTCCTAGAGCTTGTTTTTAGCCTCCAGGTCTCTCCATGGTTCAAGATGACAAGAGACATAAGGACTTTCCCAAATCGCCACCCAGTGGCTTCTGTTTCTGTGTCAATAGCCACCCCTTGCTGCAAGTGGGGCTGGGAATTATGTGTGTATGTGTATTTTTCGAAGCTAGACACAATAGTCCCCTAATAATGTAGGGGTTCTACAAGTAAGGAAGACGGGCAAAATGCATGTGGAGTAGGTGAACAGCAGTCTTTGCCACACCTGGTTTTCAGCTCTAAGGGGTACTTAACGTAGTTGTGGGGGTGGGGGTCAGTGCCCTAAAGAAGCATACTTTTTTTTCCTCTTTTAGTTTCCAAAGTCAGTTCCCTTTATTAAATGATTTTTACAGACCAGAAATACAAAGTAAAAATAGGAATATGCCCCAGGTAGGAGTTACAGGCCTCACCTCACATGACCCCTGCTACAACAACTTGAACAGGACAAGCAGCTGTATGGCTAAGGCCGGAAAAGTAGGAAGAGGATTTGGATCCTGCATTGCCCTGCCTCCCACGCACTCTCTCCCCAGATTAGAAAGAGCCATCCTTATGAAGCAGCAGAGTGAAGAGGCCTCCTCTGCTGCCCCAGTGAAGTACATACCAGCAGGAGAGCTTGTTCTTGACACCCTGCGCAATTTGATTTTGTTTTTTAATATGTTTTCCCCACACCCTCTCAAATACATTATATGAACCATTCCTGTGCTTTTCGCCAGTATGAATGTAATGAGATATTTCATTGCTGCTTTAATTTGCACTTCTCTGATTCCTAGAGGATTTTATACATTTGTTGAAATGTATATACGTTGAAATGGCTATTTGTGCTTTCCCTTCTGTGAATTGCCCATTTCTTTGTTATTTTGCAGGAGTTCGTTATATAAGCTAGGTATTACTCCTTTATTGGTTTTAGATATTGCAGATATCCTCTCCCAGTCTGTCATATATCTGTTAACTTTGTCCATGGTGTCCTTTTTTTAACCACAAATCTTTAATTTTTATGTAGTCAAATCAGTCTTTATTTTATTTTTATTTCACTTGCTTTATGGTTTAGACTTTTGAATCTTATTCATGAAGTTTTCCCCTACTCCAAGTAGTTCTTCTCTTGATCTTATAATTTAATTCGAACTTTCACATTTCATTCTCTACACCAACTGGGGTGGGGAGAGGGATTAAGACATGACCTAGTTTTCTTAAGACCATTTCCTTTGCATTGCTTTGTGGTACCACCATCATCATCCGTCAGGTCCCCATCTCTGTATGTGGGTCTACTTCAGAGTTTTCTGTTCTTTTCTATTTGTCTATCAGTCTGTTCCCATGCCAGAACCATTCTTTTTTCATTGCTTTGGTTCTATAGTATGTCTCACTAAATGGTAGGCTAAAGTCCTTACTTGGTTTTTCTTTTTTGAAATCAACTTTGATCATTCATGAACTTTTATTTTTCAATAGACATTTTAGAATGAGCTTGTTGAGTTCATCAAACAACCCAATGAGATTTTTCTTAATATGACATTGAATGTATAGATTTACTGGGGGAAATGATCAACATAAAATTTCACTACATTAAGATAGTCAATCCACATACATTTTTTTTTGTTTTGTTTATTCATTCTTTTGTGTTACTTTAGTATAGTTTTAATGCTTTTTCTGTAAAGGTCATGAGCATTCTTTCTCAGGCACTCTGTAGTTTTACTGTGAATGGAATCTTATATTCTAATGTATTAGAGAGGGAAAGAAAAGTCAAAATGTTGGATAAGTTTCTAGCTTGGACAAAGGAGATGGGCATTATCGGAGAAGAGTATGTTGCATGGAGGAGGAAGGGATGCTTTAGTTCCAATTTTGTTGATTATGGTATTTGGGGTGCCTGCAGGATGCCTGCACAATGTTTGGTTAGCCATGAGCACTCCAGGAGCCCGTCTGAAGCTTAAGAAACAGATCTGGCTGTAGAACTAGTACCGTGAAAAGCAACCTCGAATGGCTCCAAGGGCTAAGGAGATGAAGCAAATGAGTGGACAGGGCAGTGAGCAGCTACTACTCAGCTCCTGAGAACTGTGGAGCCATGTGGGCATATGGACCCGGTGTTGCAGAGCTTCTGGTTTTTCAAGAACAAACAAAAATCTGGATTTTTTATATGAGATCTCATTGTTTAAAAACAAGGGTTCAAATTAGAAAAGTAACTTCTGTGACTTCATTATTATATCCTCTTCATTATTCATGTTTGCTTCAGGTACTGCTCTGGTGTCGCATATCTCTATGTACATGTTATAATAGATACACACACATCTATATATGAGTTATTATAAAGAGTTGGCTTGTGTGATTATGGAGGCTGAGAAGTCCACAGTCTGCTGTCTGCACACATGAAACGCAAGAAAGCCAATGTTGATAGTTTGAAAGCATGAGAGCCAGAGGGCCAATGGTATAGGTTCCAGTCCAAGTCTGAAGTTCTGACAGCCAGGAGTGCCACGGGCAGGAGAAGACCGACGCGATGTTCCAGCTCAAGCAGAGCAAGAATTCTACTTCCCTCTGCCTTTTCGTTCTGCTCAAGCCCTCAGTTGATTGGACGATGCCCATCCGCACTGGGAAGGGTCATCTGCTTTACTCAGTTCCCCAATTCACACTCTAATCTCTCCTGGAAACAGCCTTGTGTACACACACAGCAGAAATAACATTTAAGGAGATATCTGGGCATCTCGTGGCCCAGTCAAGCTGACATACAATTAACCATCACACTTTGGAAATTGCATTAATGGCCCCAAGTCTTTAGTTCTTTCTCCACTTCCTTTGCCATGTGATTTTGTGGTTTCATTAGAAAGGGTGATTCTCCCTTCCACCTTTGAGTCTGGAATTGGCCATGTGATTTGCTTTGGCCAGTGAGGAGATGTGCCAGAAAAGTGGACCTGTTCCAAGCCTAGGTCTTAAGAGACCTTGGTGGTTCTGCTTGCCCCCTGGGATTCCTGCCTTGGCCATGAGAAGGACATACTCAGGCAAGTCTGCTGGTCTCAGGAGGAGGATGGATGACACAGGGAGCAGCTCTGTCCCAGCTTAAATGCCCCAGGTAAGGCCAGCCTATCGCAGAGGCTCCAGGGAACCCTCAAACACATCAGCAATCCCAATGACAATCAAACGAGCCCACATCTCAACCCCAGGATTGTGAGAAATAATGAATTATGCTTGTTTGAAGCTACTGAGGTTTAGGGTGTTTTGTATGCAGTAACAGCTAACTGATACTCTACCTGATCTAGAGCCATTTCAACAGCCTGTGAGTTTCAGCAGGCTGGAGTCCAAATACCTGAGATATTACCATATTCTACAATGGAGGAATATTGTCAATTCAATGAAACCTGATTTATATCCAATTTCTTTTAGAGTGTCATCAATTGTATATTTAATGAACATCTACCTGTCATAATTTATATTGCATCCAGTGGGTAGCCAACTCTCCCCTACCTGTTCCTGCTGTTTGGTGTCACACAGGAATGTCTGGGGAGCCAGAGCATTTCAATAGTTCTGATTTACTGCTCCATATTACTTTTGGTCAATGGACCATTACCTTTTTCCTCCCCTGGAGGTCCTAGGAAAGAATGAGGGAGTGTAACATTAGCACGGAGTGATGGCTAAGGAAGCTGGGGAAGCCCCTCTTCTCTGCCCCCAACTAGAATACTTACATTTTGTACCTTAATTTTATGGTTGTATAATGAGTAAAAAAATTACTGTATTATAAGTCTCCCCACACTCTCTTCCCTTTCCCCTTCCCCCAATAATGGGAATTCTGACCCTCAGAGGACAGTCTGTCTCCACTGGACCAATTCTAGGTCTTCAAGATGGAAAATCAACATTTATATTAAAGCAGAACTTCTCAGGCTCTTTGTGGCAAAGGACCTTTAGAAAAATTTCTAGGCCAGGTTCAGCGGCTCACATCTGTAATGCTAGCACTCTGGGAGGCCAAAGTGGGAGGATCGCTTGAGGTCAGGAGCTTGAGACCAGCCTGAGCAGCTCACCACTATAAAAGATAGAAAAAAACTAGCTGAGCATGGTCGTGTGCACCTGTAGTCCTAGCTTTGGGAGGCTGAAGCAGGAGGATCCCTTGAGCTCAGGAGTTTAAGGTTGCTGTGAGCTATGATGACACCACTGCATTCTAGCCCGGGTGACAGAGTAAGACTCTGTCTCTAAATAAATAAATAAAAATTTAAAATTTCTAATCTATTATGTATCGACACTTTTGTAAGATACAACAAAATGTGTGAGTGAATGGGAGAGGAGAGAATAGGGGATGCAAGAAAGGTTGCTGGGTAGTATGAAACAGTTCTCCTTTAATAGTTTTCAAGAGATGCAAGTTAAAGTTTGGATCTTTTTTTAAAAAGTTCCTTGGCTATCTGAACTGTGCTTCTTTGAATGCAACTGGCCCATCCTGGACAGCAATTTCTTAGTGTTAAAACTGGATATAAAATATAAAAATTAGCAGTCATGCATCATTATTACATTCTTTTGAGGGTGTTCGTTGCTTGCTAGTGCTTTTCAGGTATCATACAGCATAAGCAGGAAGGTGCCTGCCTAGTTCTTTAACAATCATGCAAGCGAGCCCCTACCGAACTATGTCTAATTGCCCACTGGTGGGAGCATAGGTCATATCTTTGTCCTCAACTGGAACCTGTAAAAGACTTACATTCAAAATGTCGAGTTCATTCATTTATTCACTATCTCCAAGGTTCCTGGAAGGCAAACACTTTCTGGATTCAACTTTAAAAAGTGTTTTTGTGGCAAGCACTGCTAGTTGAAAGAGGGATCCATTCTCCCTCCTTCCTGACAAGAGAACCTGAATTTTGTTCATGGTAGCAATACACCTAACTGCAATCTCTACTTCCCATCCTTTGCTGCTAGGTGACCATGTGACACATTTATGGTCAATGACATATGAGTAGAAGTCTAGAGGCAAGGCTTCTGGGAAAGTTATTGCTTTCTGTTAAAAAAATGACAGATTCACTCTTTTGGTTTTGCCCTTCTCTTTCTTATTTTCCCTACCTGGAAGGTGGGTATCATGCTGGAGATAGAGCAGTCATATTGTGACCATGAGGCAATAGATGACCACCACACCCTAAGAACTGCAAAGCAGAAGGATGGGAGGATCCTGGGATGTTAATGGAACTGTGAACTGCCTGTCTCTGGACTTCCTTTTAAGTAACAAAAATAAACCCTATTTGGTTAAGCCACCGTGGTTGGGTTTCTATTTCATTCAGCCAAATGTAGTACATAAATGACATAGTCACTAAGTTTTACTTAGAGTAGATTATCTACTTTGTTAAATGTCTTAGTGATTTTTAATAACCTAAATTTTAAGTAAAGTATTAATTGTGATATTCTCTAGACACACTTTATGAGAATTTCAACTCAAGGAATGATTTCTGACATTATGATAAAATGACACTGTTTAAGAACCTCTGGCTTCTGGTGTTATTTTGATTAGCAATAGAAGGTTTGAGAATATTCAGGGTTCTTCTTTTCCATCTCTTATTCTTCCTCTGTGCGAATGACCTAGGAAAGCTTCAGTTAAAAAATACTTCAGTTGGCTCAGAATATAAGTTTTATATCCTCCAACTTTTTCTGCCAACAAGTACAATCATGCACAGCATAACAACATTTCAGTCAGTGATGCACCACATATATGGCGACAGTACCATAAGACTATCATGCAGCCAAAAAAGTCCTATAACCTAGTGATGCCGTAGCCTTTGTAACATTGTAGTGCAACACTTTACCTTTTCTACATTTAGATACACAATACTTACCATTGTTTTACAGTTGCTTCCAGTATTCAGTACAGTAACATGCTATACAGGTTTGTAGCCTAGGAGCAATACCATATAGTCTAGGTGTGTAGCAGGTTATGCCATCTGGGTTTGTGGTAGCACATTCTGCACAATGACAAAATTGCCTAACGATGAATTTCTCAGAACGTACCCCTGTGGTAAAGCAACACATGATCATGTCAGTTAATTGACAAGTCTCCAGCAATTAATAACTTACTAGGAATTTGGCAAAGAAATTTTCATGAATATTTTTCAGTCTGTATGACATAAAAAAATGCTACTGGTGTATTTTGAAGTTTTTTGCTTTTCTCCTTCCCCTTTGATAAATATTAACCAAGAAGTAGTATATAGAAGTTGTAACAATGGTAGAAAGAGGAGGCTGACTGGTTTGTGTTTGTGTGTGTGTGTGTGTGTTTGCAGGTGTGTGCACATGCATGTGTAGGCTACATGGGTGCATACAAATTGCAATTTGTTACATTTGTATGTTACTGTTTGATTCAGACTTTTAAAGATGAGTAGTAAATTTTGCTTTTAAACTTAAAAGAGTTCTAGAAAATAAAATTTATTTTAAAAATGTGTAGTGAGCAGAATGTCTGTGTACTGAGCACCCACCAGCATATTCCCATGATACTAAATGTTCAGTATATGCTGCAGAATTGAATGGAAAAACCATTAAGTAACAAGAGGACCCAAGTTATTCATAGACAGACAGCTGGACTATGGAACTCACAGAGTTTATGAGCTGGAAAAAGCTGTGTGAAATGTTGGAGATGCGTGATTATTTCTTGGTCCCAGCACCTCTCAGGCAGGTGACCAAGTGAATGTGAGGTGTGACCAGCACATACACAGCAAGCATGCAGCCACTCTGCACTTGGCTCTTTCCCTCTGAGCCCAGGCTTGACTTCATAATCCTTCTCAACACAAATGCCCCAGGTGGCTACAACCAATTGCTCAAACTGTCATGTGGGATGAGGCCTTAAATCAACTGGGTAAGACCCAGAGAGCTGGGGCACAGGAGACCTACCTCTTTAATATGGTTCTGTCAATATTCTTCTTCATCTTTATCTCTAAAATGTGGAGAAAAGCTTAAAGAAAGGCTTTAAAGACAAACTAGAGAAACATTTATTTGTTCAACAAATACTTATGGAATGTCAACTGTGTGCTAGGCATAGTGCAAGGCTCTGGGGGGTACCATGTTGGGTCAAAATAGATTCAGTTCCTTGTCATTTATAGCCTACTGAGGCACATTAATCGAGAAATCACATAAATAAAAGTATAATTGTAAAACAAGATTACCAGCATTACAGCCATATCATCTATTGAATGCCATATATTTCACAGAAGCACAAGTCAAAAAATATTATGAGAGTTATGTTTAAAGGATAAACATGCTGAAGATTATTAGCGAAAATAGAGTAAGGGAAATCTTGCAATAATTTCTTTGGTTCCACTAACTAGATGTAAAAAAAAGCAGTGCAAATTTTCTTTTAGAGGATCAAAACAGGCATCTGAGACAGAACAAACACTCTCTCCTTACCATGAAAACATGCTCAGAATCTTCCCCACAATTCCCCCATGCTCAGGCAGTGTCCCTGGAGCTGTTACATTCACGTAAGATAGAGTGGAAAGATAAGAATGGAAAGATAAGACCATTTTAATATAATATTAATATTTTTGTTTATATTATCTTATTTTAATCAAATTTATGTTTACTATTTATAACATTAAATAATATAATATTTAAAATACTAAAATAATTTATAAGATTATAAAATGTTATAACAAATGTTATAATATTTTAATAAGAATATAACAATATAATTGTAATAATTTAACAATATAATGTCCAAAATATTATAACTATGTATTATATAATTATAACAGTTATAAGTCATATAATTAATATAGTATGATTTTACCCTAGATTCTTGGAAAAGTCTGAAGGTCATTGTCTCCCTGTACTCAAGGATAAGGGAAAGGAATGGGTTCTGAGTCTAATGTACATCTACCTACCAGAAAAGAACAAAAGACTAGGGTTTGAGGAAAAGAAAGGAGGATCCCAGAAAAGGTTAGGAGCTAAAGGAAATAAGAATTTTTCTTAAGACCAAAAGGAAACAAGAGGATGAAAGAAAGAGAAAATGAGGGGGGCGGTGGTTGTACTGGGTTAGGTGGGCAGGAAATGTTGTCCGAGAAGAGAGAAAGTGCATCGCCCAGGAAGAGCCGGGCAGGTGGATCTGAGAAAGGACCATGGTGAAGGCTATTGGTGCTGGGCCCAGGAACTTCTTGGGAGCTGAGCCATCATCTGCAGTTGGCCCTGCTCTCACTCAAGGGAATGTCTTCACTGCATGCACCAGGGGACTCTGATAACCATCTTCCCTTGGGGACCATGAGGACTTCATTCCTCCAGTGTCCTCCTCCCAATTACCGAAGGGCACTTGCCACTGTCTCCCCCCCACTTTGCTACCCAGTGCATGTAATACCCCAAGACACCATGCACCCAAGGACAGGGAGAGGACCGGTGAGGTCCTGCACTGGGCCCCCAGTGACTGTGAGGGAGCATCTCTCACCTGTCCTTGGGGGTGGGGTGGCAATGGGGTTGCCGAATGAATCCATCTTGACTCTGGAGGAGCCTTCTTCTTTCCTCTCTGCCCTTTCCTCCCTGAGGTGGAGCAATAGTTATTGATAATTCTCTTGTAATAATTATTAAAAATATTTAAGAATATAGGAAAGGAAATGAAAATTATCTAAAGGAAACATTAGAGTGCCATGACAACATATTTACCTTCTTGTTTCAAGGAATGGCCTGGTCATGATCCCATAGTTTATTGAAATATAGGTACGTCTAGCCTTGCTTCAGTTTGTGAGGATTCAATCAGAGATCATAATGCATAAATATTTAATCTCCAAAGTAATGGATTAATTTCTTGAAACAGTCTCCTGAAAAGCAAGGACAGAACGGTTATGAGCCTAACAACTTCTTTATTATCATCACATGCTTATTAAATGGTCACAGTATTTCATTAGGTATTAAATATAGCTAGGTATGAAATAGCCATGAAACAAATTAAAGTTCGTCTGTATGTGTGCCACAAACCTAGAAGAGAATGATAAAGTTGGATCCTTATGCAGCTCATTGGTTCCAGAGGATACCAAATTGTATAGATTTAACTTGATAAATGAATGAAATGGTTTATTGCAACAGAGACATGTGTGGGGCAGTAAAATAACTTTTAGACAGACACAGGTTAACTAAATATCAGTTCTGCTAATACTAGCTGAGTCACTTTGGGTAAGTTACTTAAGCACTCTGTTTCAGGTTTCCTCATCTGTAAAATGGAGATTAAATAATAGTACCCTCCATGTAGGATCCTGGGAGGATGAACAGCAATAATGTGTGCTAAGTGTGACATTTAGAACCTGTCGTATAGAAAGGTTTGTAATGAATATTAGTTATTATTATTTTTCTGTTGAATGAATGTTTATATAGTGTTTTCTGTGTGCCAGGCACTGTTCTAATTACTTTACAAAAATAATTATTTATGCGCTAGGCACTATTTTAAGTACTACGCAGATATTAACTCATTTAATCCTTGTAACAGTCCCGTGGGATGCATATTGTCATTATCATCATAGTCATCATCATCATGTCCATTTCACAGATAAGGAGATTGAAGCCCAGAGATTAAGTAATTTGTTTAAGACAACACAGCCAGTAGGAGAGCCGGGATTCAAATTTAGACAGTCTACATCCAGAGGCAGTACTCCTGACCTCATGCCATGTCACATAAAAACATCACTGACATCATCGCCAGCATCATCATCATCATCATTATCTTGAGCCATAAATTGAAGGTGATTAGTGAGACATTAATGTATACATATGCATTAATTATTAAAGTTTTGTCTATACAATATATATTTTCATAAAATGTGTACGTCACTCTTATAAACTGAATTATATCTTAAGTGCAAAAGTGGCCTTGCTAATAAAAAAGTACATATGGGATCATTCTAGAAAGTTTAAAAAGATAAATAAGAACAGAAATCTGTAAGAAAATTTAGAGCACATTGAAAATTCCCTGTCTTCTCATAAGATTGCTATAAAAATCATTCCATTAGTAATTCCTACTTGCCTCTCAAGTTAATAAAGTGACCAGATGTGAAAGTACTTTGTAAACTATTTCTAAAACAACAAAAACTTGTAGAAACGTAAGCTATCATTATCTAACAAATTCAGAACAGCATTCATTTGTGTGTATTATAGACACATATGCATGCACATCCTTGGAACATTTTTTAAGAGATATATTACATTCTGTCCACGTGGGTTGCCACTGGGGAAGTTGAATTGCTGCTCTGACAGAGACTTAATTTGTCTCAAATCCTTTTTGAAGAGACCAAATAGTAACAAGAAGAAGTAACACAAAATACAATTTGACCAGAAGGTGGCAATAAAACATTGCTATTTTCAAAAGGTTTTAGGCACAGGTTTAAGAATTAACTTAGAGTGTTTTATATCTAAGGAGCCAAAAGACTGTCTAGAGGTTCCAATGGCCCACATTCTGGCCCTGAGGGTCTTCAGTGGTAATGGGATTGGGAGCCTGTGCTCAACTAGGATGAGCAACTCCCCGCCCCCACCTTTGCCCGGGCTGTCCCTGCCCTAGAGGAGCCCAGGCTCAGACACGAGGTGGTTGGCATATGGTGTGATAAAATGCCACCATCAGAAATGCACGGGGTGCTCCAAGAGCAAGGTCATTTATGTGAAGAGTACGTCCCTGTCTTAGGGCATTATGGGAGGATATTAACATGAAACTAATTAAGAAGCCACATTTACATTAACTTTATTGGGTAAATGGAATACTAACTGGGATATTGAGGTTATGTTATTTTTGATTCTTTGGTGAAGTTTTTCCACGTATTGATTTTATTGCATTTAAGAATGTGATTTTTTCTGTTTGTTCTTCGTCTTAGGAATAGGAAAGTAATACTGAGAGACAGTGATATTGATTTGGTCCTCCACACCTCTACCTCAGGTAATCCAAGGAGGTACACATCAGTGCTGTCTAGTGTAGGGTGGGCCTGGAGTTTGTTAAAGAAAAAATTATTCTCACAGTTTTAACAAGGTAAGGAAGACTTTATTCAGGACTATTGCAATAGGTGAAGGGGTCAAGACTATTGCAATAGGAGAGAGAGAACAGGTTCCACACTGAATATAAGAGTAAGCAGGGATTTATAGTCAAGAAGCAGGTTGGGGATATTGAGAGATGGAAAATTACTGAGAAGAGATCCCAAGGGTGGGGAGATTCTTGCTGAGTATGGGCCAGGGTAATGAGCTATCAAGGATGGGGTATGAGGAATTTGATTAGATACCAGGAGTGATCAAATGTGGGGAGGAGGAAGGGAATTTTCTCTAAACTGATTTAGCAGGTTTCTTGCTACAACTGGGCTAGCAGGTTGAGGCCTAGTTGAGAAGAGGGCTCAGAGGAGCCTGATTAGTTTGGTCAAGGTTCAAATACACAAAAAGCATTAACACCTTAATTTAAAGCAGAATCTGGCTCATAAATTGGTCTCCTGCCAAGTGGCTGAGAGTCAGTGTTACTATATGAATGTTTGCATATTTTTCCATATATATTTTTTCTAACTTAAAATCATTAGTGAATTTATTTGTATAAATTTATAAGAACATGTGGTTGGGTACTTCTCTTTAAAAGTGCAATTCTTACTTCATTTAATCTTTATACATGGACAAGCAATGTATCCTACCTATGTTATTGTCATGTGGCTTTTGTTGGGAACTTAAAGAACCAAGTGTGTATAAGGGAGAAGAATAGGCTGGACTTACTCTCTGACTTTCAAAAAACAAGTTAAGCCTTAGCTCTTTAGCAGTTCTTACCAGAATGACACAATAGCTGGGGATTAAAACAGAATTATAGAGTAATCAGAGCCTTCTATAGACCCTAATTTTAAAAAAAAACCTAAGACATGCTGAGTATTTTAAAGTTTTTTTGTGTTTTATGTTCAAGTAGGCATATGCTTGTTTAAATCCTTTCTGTGTCATTATCTTTGTAGTTAATTTCAGCGATGGCTGATGCAAATGTAAACACTGGCTAATTCATGAATGAATGCATACTGAAGTATGTAAAGAAAATGGTATGTCTGACTGCATGTTAATCAACTTGTGCTCACTTGCCAAATTGGATAGTTAGCTACAGCATTGTATCACAGACAAAAAGACAATAACAACAAGACAAAATACAAAGAAGCTTTAATTAATCACAGTGGATGACACTAGTGAACCAAATCATTGTTTTGAGAACAGGTAACTGACATAATTATCCTGCCTTTCCTATAAGAACCATACTACCATTGGCTAACCAAATAGTAGATGAAGGGAAATTTCTCTTTATAGAAGTATTTCAGGTAATAAATGAAGAAGAAATGATAGAATTAGAATATCAGCATTTCACAGCCCCTAATAAATAAATGGACCTAAATATTGATCATCAATATCTGCAAGTATCAAGAAAGACAATGAGATATTATGACAATGAGCCTCTTGATAGAAGCCCATAACAGCAGCTGCGAATTTGTCCCAACCCAAAATTCCAAGCTGAATCTGCTCAAGCCTCTACCAATTTACAGGAGGTCAAATTTTCTCACTTGAATGGCCACATCTCAGGTTTGATTGTACAGTTTGGTGGGCTGGAGGTGGTAAAGGGGTGTGCAGAGGCACCTGTGCTCATTCTTCCAGCTTGATCCCCCTCAGAGATTCTTGACATGACTGAGAGGTTACCCACCTTCCCACCTCCTACCAAGAGAATGAGGCTCTACTTTGGATGCTTGCAGGAATCACCTAAGAAGCTTTCAAAATCACCTATGTGTGGCTTCACCTTAGACTTATTAAGTTCGGACTTTGGAGGTGGGGCTAGTACATTTCAAAAGCTGTCCAGGTGTTTCCCCTGGGCAAACAGGGTAAAGAACTTGTTTGGAGACACAAAAGAGCAGGCAAAAATTATCATTCTATATATTTGTGTAATCAGTTGAATTTTCAAAAACCCAACCTACCTCTCCCATTGCTTCACTGACCCCCTGAAGCCCATCTATGGACCCAGGGTAGGAATCCGTCACTGGGAGGCAGGCATATGTAGTTACGAATGTGAAAAGCAGAGCTGAAATGGAGAAGTCATTTAGAGGGAAAATAAGGTAGGACAGATCCAAGTTCTTGTAACCACGGGGCCAAATTGGCCCTACTCTGTTGACAACAGAATGTCGAGTTACCCTTTAGGTATAACAGAGACAGAAACTGCAAGTCATATAATCTGGGCATGTGCCATAGAAAAAGCTTTGACCTCTAACAACACTCAGAACCTATAATTCCTCCCTTTGGAACCAAAAAGATAGGACATGACTGGAACCTGAAACCCAGGACTCTTTCAGAAGTGAGGGGTCCATTGGCCCACTGCTAAAATCCATCTCAAGATACTTTATTATAAATGGACAAATTGGAAGCCCTCCAATCAGACCCTGCCAAGCCATCATTCCTGAATCCTTCCCCCCAGCTGATAAACTTGCCCCAGACCCCAAATCAGGGAGTCAGATTTGAGCCCGCTCTGTCTCCTTGCTGGCTGGTTTTGCAATAAAGCCTTTCTTTTCTCAAAAGCTATTTCCACAGAGTATTAGCTTCTGTGCACATCCGGCAGCAAGCCCATTTGCTCAATAACACTCTGAGATGGAATCACTCAAGAGTAGGAGCAAGAATCTGGCAACAACACGTAGTGATGGTTCAAACTGATTGGTAGACAGTGGAAGTCTAATAGGAAGATGAGGATGGTGTTCATGGAGGTGCAAAGTGCAAGGTGAGTCAGACTTCAAGGCATCCCATAGCAGAGGCTGGGACCTCACACCTGAAGATATAGATCAGTTGGGTCAGACGACTGCCACTGAGAAAGGTCCAACATTCATTTCCTGGAAAACAGATTGACCTCGAAGTCTTCTTTGCAGAAGCAAAGGCATGACTGGGCAATGAATGAAGCTCTTGCATAAAGGACATTTGCTGAAAACGATTAACTTCTCTCTTATAAGTAGACCGTTGGTGCTGTGGAGATTTGCATTCTGAGTTAAGGTCAAAGAGGGAGAAAGTAGGGCAGGAACCTGACATTACTGAGTGCTTGCTACGGCCAAATTCTTTCACATACTTGTCAGGTGAATTTCTTGCTCTAAGCTGGGACCTCCCAGTCTGAAGGAAGTCATCCATTCATCTTAAACAAATTTCACTTCTCACTTTGAATGTTCCAGTTTATATCCTTTCCAAATAGGGAATTAACTGGGACTTGAAGAGTGATTTTAAGTGTACCTGGGATTTTGTCTTTATTCAGATAGGGTGAGGCAAATAGATCAGGAGACAATTGCCATTAAAAAGACGGCTTGTCATTCACAGCTCCCAAGAATAGGGGAAGAGCCAAGCCACTCGGGGAAGCACTGGGGTGGGTCAGGAGGTGGAAGGAGGGAGGGAAAGCCTCGACAAAAGCGTTCCTTATGGTTTCCAAGGAAAGAATGGTGGGACAGGGTAAGCAGCTAAGCAGACTTGGGACTGGGTACTTTAATTTCAGCAGGCTCTGAGCTACAGGGATGGTCTCTAGCTGTCCCACACCTGGGCCTGCAGAGATTGAGAACAGAGGAATAGTGTCTCAGGCTGCAGGAGCCTGATAAAAAGAGGTTGATGGGGATACGGACTGGGGTTGGTGGGTGTGCATATCAAAGGCACGCCCACAGGCAAGCAGTTCGCAGTCTCTAGGAATGAGCTACCTTTGGAAGTGGCAGTCTCTTCCCAGTTCTGCAAGGGCTCAAGATGTCAAAGCATCATAAAATATAGAAAAGTTTTAAAAACATGATTAATACAAAGAGCCTTGCTTCTAGCTTCTAAAATACTGTTTATGTCAACCAACCAAGTACCTCATAAAATTGGAAAGCATTGAATAAGGAAGATCATCTGATTTAATCTAGTAATAATAGGCAACATTTAATTAGTTTCTTCTGTGAGCAACCTGCTGAGCTAAGCACTTTAATTGTATTTAATCCAAATGTTTGTATCTTGATTGTAACAGTGGTTACACAAATCTGTACCTATGATTAAAAAGCCATAGAATTAGGGTGCTCACCTGTCCCCCACTCCCAAAAAAGAACACATGCAAAAACTGGTGAAATTTGAGTAAGCACTGTAATCTAGTTCATTGTATTATGCCAATCAATTTCCTGGGTTTTGATAATGAGAAATAGGTATGGAAGGTGTCACTATTGGGTAGGTTGGATGATGGGAACATGGGACCTCGCTGCATTATTCTTGCAACTTCTTATGAATCTACAATTATTGCAAAATAAAAAGTTAAAAACACGTTGAGGCCAATACCATTATTATCCCTATTTTGCCCACGAGGAAACTGAGGCTTAGAGAGGTTAAATAAACTACCTAAGGTTACTCAGCTAGTAACCGACAGAGTATGATTCTAACTCAGAGCCAATGCACTATCAACCTTCTACAACAGAAATTATATTATTCAACATAATCTTCAAGTAAAATAGTAACTCTTGTTACTCATGGAATGTTTCTAGATTCCAATATGGTCTGATATACATGTAAATAAGTTCAATTACACTACAGTGTTTGAAAATTAAACCGCAGCACACTTAAATGTGTAGGAATTATGATGGGTTTATATCAAGAAATAATGATAGTGGCATTTCGCTTTATAGATTTCTTTCAGCAATGAATTGTAAATTGTCAACAGCTTCTTTTTTACTATTATAAAAAAACAGCTGTCAGATTAATAGTTATATAAAGATTTTACTCATTAACCAAAACAATTTTAGACCTGAGTCATAAATAACAGACAATGCATTTGTTTTATAAAATTCAGTCCTTTCTAACAGCAAGGAAATTGGCAACATATTTCCAGAATTCTAATTCCATTGTGAGTAGATGAATTGTAGCATTTTCTATGACATACTTGTTAAAAGCATTTTCAGTTCATTTAGTCTTAATTACAGGGGCAGTGCACGGTGCTGGATCGATTGAGCACTCATATCTGATCTCGAGGTCTATAAAATGTCAGAAACACATGGCAATCAGAGATCTAGCACTTTTCCTTTAATATATTATATGCCTATGGAATTTAATTCATAAAATATGAGTCAGTGATCTCTACGGTTTTATTCACCGCTTGTATCATTTTCCAAATGTTCTCAAACTACTTTCACCCTTGGTTATTTCTTTTACTTGGTTTAGTGTGACCTGGTTTTATAGGACTCTTGATAATTGGGTATCATAGGCATAATAATCCAGGAGGCCTGGGGTACGTTTTAGAGTGACTTGAGCTGTGCTCTGCATGGATGAATGGACAGGAAGAGAACCTGAGGTGTCCCGCTCAGCACACGGTTGCCATATTCCTCATTTCCTCACCCTGAACTGTCTTTACAGAGCAGGTTTTTCTGTAACAGGGAGGGAGATGGTGGTCCAGTGTGGGTCAGGGCTTGTGGATGGTAACTATCTCCAGCTCCACCCTGGCCTGCAATAACCAGTGGAGTTTGATTTCATCAGCCAATGATTTATAGGTATAGCTTTTAAAATGGACTTTTAGTTTATCTATGCAAAATGCTACATGGATTAACTGATTATCATTTTCAAAGAGAAAAAAAAGGAAAGAAAGGCCAGTCTGAAATCATTAATATTTTTGAGCATTCTAATGAAATTCCATGTAACATGTATCTTCATTTTTGGTCTGTGACTGATTTCAATTTCATCAGTGTTTTTTTTACCATGGACCTGCAGTTTGAAAGGTACCAAGCGACTTCTATAGACAATAAACTCTACTCAAATACTAAGTGTCTTGGGATGTGCTTGGTCATTTTAAAGTTTCTAATATATTCTCAGATACATATTCCTTATTAAGAGAATGAGGTAGATTTCATGAACAAGTATAGTTTTTTAACTGTATTCCACATAATTTTGTTAAGGATGCAGTAAAGATTCTATATAACCAGACATCAGGTAATTCTTTCAGGTCTTCATGAATGTAGCGGTTGCTGTAACCACACAGGACATTGTGCATCCCTTTAACGAGTGGCTTCAAGCTAATAGGACAGCAGAGGCTGGGAAACAAGGTCTTACCTGGCTTTGTAAAGACAAAAATTGGGAAGTAACATAAATGTGGAACATAAGGTACAACAAGATGCTCTGCAAATGTCAAAATGGTGATATGTGCATGTATTGATTATATTTTAATTGCACATAGATTGAATATTTTTAGTTTGAAAAAATAAGATCACAAAACACTATACACAGTAGGACCTCATTTCTATGTGTGTTTATACATGCATAGAAAATAGCCTGGGTAGATAAATACCATAATACATACAGTGTCACATATGGTTGAGAGATTATGGGTAGTTTTCCTCTTTATTTTTACTTGAGTATAGGTCCTAGATTTTAAAATTAGCTTACATTAATTCTGTCATAAAACTTTAAAGAGGAAATTTTAAAAAGATCCTATGAATTAGTACTATAGGAATCTGAAAGTTAACACTTAATTCTATTGCCATCATTCACTTAAAAAATACTCCGCAAATGTTTATTGTCTACCTGCCATGTACACAGATTTTTGCTATGTCCTGAGGGAGGCATAAATATGAGTAGCAAATTCTCTACTATCAAGGAGCTGAATTTGAGTAGTATTAGAGGCACACGTCTACACAATCAAAATTAACCCAAGGGCAGAGTGAATGACACAAAAGTACAAACGAGGTGCCCTGGGAAGACAGAGGAAGAAGTCGGTGACTGCTGGCAAGACACTGACAATCACAGAATAGAGAACTGGAATGAGAAGGTGACCCATTTACCAGTTAGGAGACACTTTTAGGGACAGGGGAGAGGGAAGAGCAGTGTTTCAGCACCATACCCAAACCAAGCTGAGAGTCTCAGATAGCAGAGCTACGTCTTACCTGCAGTCCCCAACTCCTGGGCCAGGGCCCATTACCAATCCGTGGCCTGTTAGGAAACAGGACTAGCATCACCGCCTGATATCTGCACCACCACTCGCCACCCCCCCGCCATGACACTCCATACCCACATCCCCAGTCCGTGGAAAAATTTTCTTCCATAAAATTGGTCCCTGGAGTCCAAAAGTTTGGGAACCGCTGTATCTACTTCACGTTCAGGCTCTTCAACAGTTTTCAGGGTAAACTAATTGAAACAAGCAAGAACTCTTACTAATGTCTGACAGTGTGTGTTCATCAGGAAATACATGTACATGTTGTCACTTAATGGATGAAATATATTTCTCATCACTGGAACCAATACACCCAGCAATATGCCCAGTGCATTGCAAGCAGCCGGGCAAGGGCCAGCAGACCAGCTGCCAAGAAGTATGGAAGACTAATCTAGGAGCAATACAGCCTGGCCACCAATTTTGGGAAAACAGAAAAATGACCTTCTTCTTTCTAGAGACTCCATCTGGGTTGAGCTGTTTAGGTGTCCAGTGGACTGAGGGGCAGTGACAATGATAGTGGCCCTGACTGTTGAGGAGGCATGGATGCCATCACCAGATCATCCAGGGACATGTAGCAGTGGACCAGTTGTTACTTAGCAGCACACTGCATTCTCTCTCCTGCTTATCCAAGGGTAAGATAAACCTTTCTGCTCAATTTCAGACCCTGCTGCCAATTTTCCTCTGTCCTTGGAGCTCAATCACATGGCTTTTTAACCTTTTTTAAATCCTCCTTTTAGAGAATGCAAATGTAATCGATAATTACCAAAGTTGTTAAAGTCCAAAGGATCGTGCTAATGAATGCTCTCTTACAAATAAGCAGTTACAGGGATTAACAGATGAGTGAATCAGAATATCAACAATATTATAAGAACATCAAATAATCTCATCCTTGTCTCACCCCATGCTTACATTATTGTTCATCCTGCTTTCCTTAAGAGGTTCAAGAACTCTCCTTATCATTTTTCAATGCTAAATATATACATAATTTTGCAGCAAAACGTCAGGACTGAAATCATTTTCCAATGTGTAATACTGAGTAGGATGTAAATTGCAGCGATTTATTAAAGGCTGCATTTTCCTATTCCAAGGAATGAAATTAAATTTAATGAAGGTGTGAACAAAGGAGCAGCTAAGCATTGTGAGTGCAGCACCCCTCTGAGTTTATCTCACTTTTCAAGCCCTAAGAATAAACCTGTCCATTCTACTTAGCAAGCGGGCTGGTTTCTTTCCCAAGCCGATAAGTGTTATAATGCTGTTTCTCTGCAGTTAACTATAACTGTCTTGCAACTGGAGCCAGCTCATCCATTTCTATTACAGCTGAACTTGCCACTAAAATACACACAGAAATGCCTTTCTTTATGCAGTGGTGTTTTCTTGGGGAAGGTTATTTGACAATGGGATTGTTTACTCACTGAATTGCATTATCATTTCATCAATGAGTTCAATAATTACTTTTCTAATGGCAATAATTTGATTTTTAAATTTTTAACTTTTAAAATGTTCTCACATTAAACTATTTATTTAGGCTGATCACATGTGTGTATGGAGTTTTCTGGTTATTAAGAAGTATAAAAAAATTTAAAATATGGTCCCTGTCCTCCAATAGTCTAAAATCTAATTATGGAAGCAAGATGCACAGACTTTAAACAATTGACAAAGAAGGTAGGAGAATAGCAATTGAGTGCAGACAACATCCTGAAAGGAAGGGATTAGAGTAATCTGAAAGAAATAGATCTTCCACTAGACTTGAATGACAGAGAATATTTAAAAAAAGGAAAGGAAATGGGGACGGGGGCACGGTGGCTCACACCTGTAATCCTAGCACTTTGGGAGGTCGAGGCCAGTGGATTGTTTGAGCTCAGGAGTTTGAGATCAGCCGAGCAAGAGCGAAACCCCGTCTTCACTAAAAATAGAAAGAAATTATCTGGACAACTAAAAATACATAGAAAAAATTAGCCGGCATGGTGGCGCATGCCTGTAGTCCCAGCTACCCGGGAGGCTGAGGCAGGAGGATCGCTTGCTTGAGCCCAGGAGTTTGAGGTTGCTATGAGCTAGGCTGACTCCATGGCACTCACTCTAGCCAGGGCAACAGGGTGAGACTCTGTCTCAAAAAAAAAAAAAAAAAAAGGAAATGGGGAGGGCATTTCAGGTAGTGGGCCAGCCTAGGAACATATCTGGAGCCACTATTGAACCTGGCTTATTTAGAGGTGGGAGAATTGTTTGGCAAATAGAAACAAACACCTATATATGTAGTGATTTACTCCATATGTTACTTTTCTGTTGCTGTTATAAAAAATTACCACAAACTTGGCCGGGTGCGGTGGCTCACGCCTGTAATCCTAGCACTCTGGGAGGCCGAGGCGGGCGGATTGCTTGAGCTCAGGAGTTCGAAACCAGCCTGAGCAAGAGCGAGACACCGTCTCTACTAAAAATAGAAAGAAATTAATTGGACAACTAAAAATAAATAGAAAAAATTAGCCGGGCATGGTGGTGCATGCCTGTAGTCCCAGCTACTCGGGAGGCTGAGGCAGGAGGATCGCTAGAGCCTAGGAGTTTGAGGTTGCTGTGAGCTAGGATGACGCCACGGCACTCACTCTAGCCCGGGAAACACAGTGAGACTCTGTCTCAAAAAAAAAAAAAAAAAAAAAAAAAGTTACCACAAACTTAATGGCTTAAAACAACACAAATGTATTCTCTTACAGGTCTGTAGGTTAGAAGTCTAACATGGGTCTCACTGGACTAAAATCACGGTGTTGAAGGGCTGTGTTCCTTTCTGAAGACTCTAGGGTATAATTTATGTCCTGCCTTTTTCATTCCTTGGCTCATGACTCCCTTTCTCTTTCTTCAAAGCCATCAACATTGCATCTCTCTGACCATTCTTCCACAGTCAATCCTCCCCTCTCCATAACCCAGACAGCTTCTCTGTTTTTAGGACTCCAGTGATTACATTAAGCTCATCTGGATAATCCTAGATACTCTCCCCATCTCAAGTCTTTAACTTTAATCACACCTGCAACATCCCTTTTGTTGTGTGAGGTACCATATTTATAGGTTCCAGGGACTGGGAAGTGGACATACGGTGGCTGGGGGTGGCAGGATTATTCTGCCTACCATATCCCATTTGCAAAGTGTTTTTCAAATGATATCTTGCAGAAAACTAGGAAGTTGATAAAGAAAGTAAGGCAGATGATAAAAGGCTTTGAATGCTATTGTGGAATTGAATCCCATACACATTGGGTAGTCTTTGAGTGTGAACAAGATAAAGAGATAATGAGATCAGTGCTCTAAAATGATCTTTATGAAACTGATGCATGGGTTGGATTGAAGTGGAGGAAAAACTGCTCCAAGGAGAGCAATTAGCAGGTTATTACTATAATCCCAAATTTGGGTATGGGAACTCAGACCAAAGCAATATGGGAATTAGAGAAAAAAAATTGGGAAGAAGATTCAAGAAACTTGGAAACTGATTGGCTTATAGGGAATGAAGAAAAGGCATGGACATTATATTAATTCTTTCTCTCCTCCCTTGTCAAGTAGGCAATGATCTGCAAACTAGTACTTCAGATCCATAGAAAAGCCATTGCTGAAAAGGATCTTGCAGTGAAAATTTTTGCAAAGACAAAAAAAAAAAAACCCAAAAACCAAAAAGAAACTTAAAGAAACTTACATTCTAGCATATTATGAATGAAACTTACATACTAGCATATTAGCATATATGAATAATGTGCTAGTATATAAGTCAATTTTTATGCACAGAACACATACGCTTGAAAATAAGTTTTATATTAAAATAATGTTTTTTTCTGTGTGGCCACTGAAAACTCCAAAAGCAAACTGTTGTAAAAGTCATTTGAGAAAGTTTGGGTTTCCATGAAAGAAAGGTGAGAAAAGTTTCAATTTCCAGAAAGCTAAGACACTATTGTAAGCTTACTTGGAAAGTTTTTAATGAAATAGAGAGAGATCAAAGAACAGGTTTGGAAATGAAGGGAATAAAGCTCTCTAATCGTCCGCTTATAATTAACCTACAAAGCGGTCCTCCTTTGTTGGGGCACAGGGTTCTGAACATATCTGTATGACCTCAAATACAGGGGTCTGTCCAGGACCCAGGCAGACCTGTTCATTAGGAGCCCCCACTGGAACCAACCACCCCATCAAATTTGGCCTACTGATCAGGATTCAGGTTATTTCAACTTCACCTTCACCAACAGAAAAGCCAGAATTCAAGCTAAAGATACAGTAGCCAAAAAGATGTTGAGAACAGAGGAGAAAAGAGCAAAGTTATGCCAGACATGATACAGATGCTTGTGTGTGTGTGTGTGTGTGTGTGTGTGTGTGTGATGTATATATGTATGTGTATATGTGTGTGTAATAGTATATATATATGTCTATGTATGTGATGTACAAGGGCTGTCCGGAAAGCATCCAGTCATGTAAAATGAACACATTGTATTAATAATGGCTGGATATTTTCCAAACAGCTCTCGTATATTTCTGTGTGAGATATTAATATATATTTATGTGTGTATGTATATATATTAATAATGTCTGCTTATACCCTTGAGCCATGTTTCTATTGCAAAACACTGGTGGATGCTTGATTAAATTAATGACAATACATTTCTGCTTTTCTTAAAAATCTCTGACTACATTAGCATAACTTAAAAAGAGCTGGGGATTTTTTTTACATTATATGGATTTTAAAGTAATCATATCGTCAATAACTACTAATCACAAGCTTTAATAATTTGCTTTCAAACAACATCGGAAACATCATTTATTATCAGTTTATTTCTGCCAGGGAATATTAATATTAGTACCTCAAGGGACATTGACAGACATTTAAGACACCAATAATATAGATTGAGTGAAAAAAGCAAATTGTAGAATGTGTAGAGTATGGGCTAGGCACAGTGGCTCATGACTGTAATCCTACACTCAGGAAGGCCGAGGTGGGAAGATTGCTTGAGGTCAGGAGTTTGAGACCAGCCTGAGCAAGAGTGAGATCCTGTCTCTACTAAAAATAGAAAAAATTAGCCAGGTGTGGTGGTGCTTGCTTGTAGTCCCAGCTACAAGAGGGGCTGAGGCGAGACGATCACTTGAGCCCAGGAGTTTGAGGTTGCCGTGAGCTAAGCCAATGCCACTGCACTCTAGCCTGGGCAAAAGAGCATGACACTGTCTCAGAAAAAAAAAAGAAAAAGAAAAAAAAAAAAGAATGTGTAGAGTACGATTGTTTTTCAAAAATAAAAAACCTATATGCATGTGAATATGTGCAAGTGTATATACATATACACATGCACATGCACACACACATACGTGTGTGTGATACTGTTTATATAGAGAAAAATGTCTGTTGGAGACACCACAAAATGTTAATAGCATTTATTTCTGGAGAGTGGGAGTTGATACAGGCAGAGAGAATATGGACCCTCCGCTTTTTGCGCTTGAATGTTTATAGCAGCACAATTCACAATTGCAAAGATGTGGAAACAACCCAAGTGTCCATCAATACATGAGTGGATTAATAAAATGTGGTATATGTATACCATGGAGTACTATTCAGCTACAAGAAACAATAATGATATACCACCTCTTGTATTTTCCTGGATAGAGCTGGAACCCATTCTACTAAGTGAAGTATCTCAAGAATGGAAAAATAAGCACCACATGTACTCACCAGCAAATTGGTTTCACGGATCAACACCTAAGTGCACATATAGGAATAACATTTACCAGGCGTCAGGCAGATGGGAGGAGAGAGAAGGAGATGGATATGTACATACATAATGAGTGTGATGCATACCATCTGGGAGACGGATACGCTTGAAGCTCTGATGGGGGGAGGGGGCAAGGGCAACATAACCTAAACATTTGCACCCCCATAATATGCAGAAATAAAAAAAATCGTATTTCATTTGTTTGCTACTGATTACCCAAAATCTATCATAGGGCCTGGCATATAATAAGCACTCAAGTGTATATTTGCTGAATGAATGAATGGTAATATTTCTTATATATCTTCAGGGTAAAGTTAAAGGTATATAACAAAGTGGCCTATATTGCTAAAAAGCAGATAGAAAACTACCTGTTGAGAAGAAATGGGAAGGAGGCACTGTGATCTTTAGGAAATAAATCATCGTGATCATGAAAAAAAAAATCTACCTTTTATTTATAACACTTTGTACTGTTGAACTTGCAGAGTGAGTGTGCGTGTGCATTATTTTTCTAATAAATTTTTCAGTTTTAAAAAAGAGTTGTATCATAAAAATTATTTTGCAATTGTTCAAAATAAGGTTTTTTAGATATGCCTGAATAAAGGATCAAGACCAACGAAGAGTGATGCTCCATGTGTCATTGCCCAATCAGTTGACCACAGAGTCAAGGCATCGATCAAGAGTGCCTCCTCAATCCCTATAAATGGCAGGCAACCCACAAGTATCAGAGTGTGCTCCTCAAAATGTATGGCTTAATAATCACATGAATCTGACCCCAAAAATCTGGTCTGTGAATTAAGTGTGAGTACTTTGTATTAACTCAGCCCAAGAGATACACTAAAACTGATTGTTCACCAGGAATACAAATGCTTAAAGTGTGTGTAATGTTCAAGAACTATTACTAGCCTAATCCAATAAACATGACTTCAACCTAAATTTCGCAAAATTCTCAAGTTAAAGACATACAAAGATGTGACTTTTTAATAATAGCATCTTTGTCCCAGTACTCAAACCTGACACTTTGGAGTGATTCAGTTCAGTTTGATACAATAGATTAATAGACCCAGTTCCTTTTCTCTGGTAATCTTTGAATCTGGCCCATCGTTTGTTCTTCTTGACCCTAATCTCCTGAATCCTGATGATTAGATATATCCTTCTTCGCCCTGAATCCTGATGATTAGATATATCCTTCTTCGCCCTGAATCCTGATGATTAGATATATCCTTCTTCGCCCCTGCCAACCCCCAGTGCTTATTATGCCATACCTGGACAACTCCATTGCTTTCTGGCTTATTACCTGCTGTTTAGTGTCTTCCCCCACCTCCTCCACATTGTGCCCAGCTAAATCTTCCTAAAATACTATGGTTTTTTTTAATTATTAAAAATGTATTATGAAGACATAATAGTTACAACAGTTTGGTACTTAAGAAGACATAGACAGCCCAGAAATAAACCCAAGTCAAAGATGTCATTTTAAATGACTGGGGGAAAAGATGGTTTATGCAACAAATTGTGTTGGAATAGCTGGCTGGTCACTTAGGAAAAAAGCAAGCTGTATCTCATTTCTTATAACAAAATCAATTCCAGATGAATGAAAAATTTAAATATAAAAATGAAACCCATAAAAGTACTAGGAGAGAACATGAGGTGAAATTTTTAAAAATAAAATATTGGACTGGAGGAAAACTTTCTAAGCTTAATATAAAACCTAAAATCATAAAGAAAAACATTTAATAGATTTCCCTACTTAAAAATATAACATGTTGACATGACATAAATACCTAAAGTCAATAAAATGTCTTCACTACCCAAAGTGATTTACAGATTCAATGCAATCCCCATTAGAATACCAACATCATTTTTTGCAGATCTAGAAAAAATTATTCTACACTTTGTATAGAACCAGAAAAGACCCTGAATAGCCAAAGCAACCTCCAGCAAAAAGAACAAATCAGGAGGCATCGCTTTACCATACTTCAAGCTATACTACACTACACGGCTGTAGTAACCAAAACTGCATGGTACTAGCACAAGAACAGAGACATAGACCACTGGATCAGAAGAGAGAACCCAGATATAAAACTATCCTCATATTGCCATCTGATCTTTGACAAAGCAGACAAAAATATACAATATTCAATAAATGGTGATGGGAAAATTGGATAGCCACATGTAAAAGACTGAAACAGGATCTATACTTCTCACCACTCACAAAAATTAATTCACGATGGATAACAGACTTAAACCTAAGGCATGAAACTATAAGAATTCTGGAAGAAGAGGTTGGAAAAATTCTTATAGATATCAGCCTAGGCAAAAAATTTATGAAGAAGACCCCCAAAGGTAATAATCACAGCAGCAACAAAAATAAATAAATGGGACCTGATTAAATTAAAAACCTTCTGCACAGCCAAGAAAACAATCAACAGAGCAAACAGACAACCTACAGAATGGGAGAAAATATTCATATACTGTACATCTGATAAAGGGCTAATAATGAGAGTCTATAAAGAACTCAAGAAAATCAGCAAGAATACATCAAAGAACCCCATTAAAAACTGGACAAAAGTCTGTGTTTGGCCAGGCGCGGTGGCTCACGCCTGTAATCCTAGCACTCTGGGAGGCCGAGGCGGGTGGATTGTTTGAGCTCAGGAGTTCGAGACCAGCCTGAGCAAGAGTGAGACCCCGTCTCTACCAAAAATAGAAAGAAATTAACTGGACAGCTAAAAATATATAGAAAAAATTAGCCGGGCATGGTGGCTCATGCCTGTAGTCCCAGCTACTCGGGAGGCTGAGGCAGGAGGATCACTTGAGCCCAGCAGTTTGAGGTTGCTGTGAGCTAGGCTGACGCCACGGCACTCTAGTCCGGGCAACAGACTGAGACTCTGTCTCAAAAAAATAAAAAAAAATCCTGGACAAAAGACATGAACAGAAGCTTTTCAAAAGAAGATAGATTAATGACCAATAAACATATGAAAAAATGCTCAACATCGCTAATCATCAAGGAAATGCAAATCAAAACCACCGTGAGATATTACCTAACTCCAGTGACAATGGCTTTTATCAAAAAGTCCCAAAACAACAGATGCTGGAGTGGATGCACAGAGAAAGGAACACTTACACACTATTGGTAGACTGCAAACTAGTACAACCTTTATGGAAAGCAGTATGAGGATACCACAAAGAACTAAAAGTAGACCTACCATTTGATCCAGCAATCCTACCCCTGGGTATTTACCCAAAGGAAAAAAAGACATTTTATAAAAAAAGACACTTGCACTCAAATGTTTATAGCAGCACAATTCACAATCACAAAGATGTGGAAACAACCAAAGTGCCCATAAATACATGAGTGAATTAATAAAATGTGGTATGTGTATACCATGGAGTATTTACTCAGCCATAAATAAATGGTGATCTAATATCTTTTGTAACAACCTGGATGGAACAGGAGACCATCCTAAGTGAAGTATCGTAAGAATGGAAAAACAAACACCACATGTACTCACTATTAAATTGGAACTAAATGATCAACATTCATCTGTTCATTTGGTAGTAAAATTCAACAAAAATCAAGCAAGTTGAGCGGGGAGGAGGGAATGAGTAAATTCATACCTAATGGGTACAATGCACACTATCTGGGTGATAGACACACTTGTAACTTTGACTCAAACTGTGCAAAAGTAATTCATGTAACCAAAATGTTTGTACTTCCATAATATTCTGAAATAAAAATAAATAATAAAGTCAAAAGACAAATTACAAATTGAGAAAAAAATATTTGTTACATATTATGACATAAAAGGGCTAATTTTTTTACCAAAGAGATCTTATCAATGAGAAAAATACCAACACCCTAATAGAAAAATGGACAAAGAAGCTGGGTGCAGTAGGTCACACCTGTAATCCTAGCACTCTGGGAGGCCAAAGCAGGCGGATCGTTTGAGCTCAGGAGTCAAGACCAGCCTGAGCAAGAGCGAGACCCCATCTCTACCAAAAAAAATAGAAAGAAATTAACTGGACAACTAAAAATATATATAGAAAAAATTAGCTGGGCATTGTGGTGCATGCCTGTAGTCCCAGCTATTCAGAGGCTAAGGCAGGAAGATTGCTTGAGCCCAGGAGTTTGAGGTTGCTGTGAGCTAGGCTGATGCCACGGCACTCTAGCCCATGCAGCAGAGTGAGATTCTGTCTCAAAATAAAAAAAAAAGAGAGAAAAATGGACAAAGAACATAACCAATTACAGAATTACTGTCAATTAATACATGAAAAACCTCCAGCTTCCTTCATAGTTAGAGATTACAAATGAAAACAACAACGAAATAGCATTTTTCCTTAAATTGGCAAGAGCCCTTGAATATAACGGAAGTTTTTAAATATTTAGAATTTATAAATGTATTCATTGTTGTGATTTCAAGGGGGATTAGGCCACAGTGGTTTTAGTAAGTCAGGACTCTCTTAAATAAAAAGCTAACTCTTTTATTAAAACATCTTTTGTTTTGCAAATGAGATGCTATTGAGAACACCAACAACTATGAGCAACACATATATGACGATATTGGTAAAAGGCAGACAAGAGTGACTTCTATGAGGTCAGTGGACTAGAGGAAATACACAGGCAGAAAAATCCTCAGATCACAATGGCTGTGTACCTGCCTGGCTCCAGGAAGCTACCGCCATGCTTTTCCTGGTTCAGAGTCTTCAGGAGAGGAAGCTGTGGGGAGGTGGCTGTGACGTCCATAAATTGCTCCTAAGTATATCTTTGGAATATAGCACAACTCCTGAACCCCCCATTCTACGAACAGTTCCTCAGGATGAAGGGAGTGGTAAAAGTGATTCCAATGCAAAGGATTCACCCAGGGAAATGGGGTTGTGTAAATTGGTGCTTCTTAAAGTGTGTTCCTGGACCAGCAGCATCAACCTCACCTGGGAACTTGTTAGAAGTGCAAATACCCAGACCACTGAGGCCTTTTGAATTGGAAACTCTAGGGCTGTGTTTGGAACAAGCTCTCCAAGTGATTCTGATGAAGGCTGCAGTTTGAGAACCACTAGTTTTAAATCAACATCTCATCCATTTCCCAGATGATAATAATCACTTAGAAGGAGGGAGGAAGCTTGTGAAAAATGCATCTTCCCAGGTCCCACCTCAGACTTGCTGAATCAGAATCTGTAGAGTGGACTGGGAGTCTGGGTTACTAACCAATCCAAGGCCGGGCACAGTGGCTCATGCCTGCAATTCTAGCACTTTAGGAGGTCAAGGCAGGAGGATCACTTGAGGCCAGGAGTTTGAGACTAGCTAGAGCAAGAGTGAGACCCCGTCTCTACCAAAAATAGAAAAATTAGCTGGGTGTGGTGGCGCATGCCTGTAGTCCCTGCTACTCAGGAGGCTGAGGCAGGAGGATCTCTTGAGCCCAGGAGCTTGAGGTTGCAGTGAGCTATGATGACACTACTGCACTCTAGCGGGGGTGACAGAGGCCCCATCCAGCTGGCTTTACATATCAGCCTGCTGTTACCCAGGGCAATATGCAGCACCATGTTCCCAAATTCCACCTTTACCCCTATGTAAATTCATCATCTCAGGTCTCATTCCTTAGGATCCACTCCCCTCCTCCTTCTGTGTGACAATAGTGAGTATTGGGTCGTGGGTGGATCATCTGTGAATTTATTATGGGACTGGGTGTCAACAAACATCCCAGTGACCTGTAATTTCTTATTCTGATTACCATTGAATTAAGAGTTCTGAGATGCAGACCATCATGCCATGGGTTTGTGGGTCAGAGATGCCAAACACGTCCCTGAGAGGCTGCTATTTATCAGGTAGTTTGAAAGAATCTTGTTTGTTCTGTAAAGGTGACCCAGTCCAGATGGCCAAAAGACAACATATTAAAATTAAGGAAAATGGAGGACAAAAATAATTTAACTTATCAAGTTGGTGACAAGTTGGAATAAGAAATAATAATTTAACCTAAAGAATAACTTTATATCTCCTATTCATTACATATATACTATGAAATAACCAAAGTCTCCAGCAGTTTTCTTCCAAGTTCAACTGTGCTTCCAAGTTCAGCTTGCTGGTCTAGAGTATGTGACCAGAGAGATCACAGGTTCCAAAGACAACATTGTCGTCTCAATAAATATGAGCAGTTAAGAGCATCCCTGTGGCAGGAGTAGGGGCCACGATTGCTAAAATCGGCCAGTGTTTCTGAACAGCAACCGCCGTAGAGTGTTTCCTTTTAATTGCCCCGCAGACCCATGCTTCAGCGGAGAAGTCTGGAGGCCTGTTTATCCCCTGCACAGTCTGTTACAGGCAGCTCCTGTCAACAGCAGAAGAGGAAGTCCCAATGCGGAAGACAGGACAGGGTGGGGATGTGTCAGCTCCAGGGAGCCCTGCAGGGGGTGCGGGGGAGATGACTGTTGCGCTGTCACTTCTGAAGGAGAAACACCGAGAGCAACCTCAGCTTCCACCTGCTGAGTGAGGTGGAGTTTCACTTTTTAGTCTGGACTTACAAATGTCTTAGACCATTTTTTAAAAGCCACATTTGTAGGCCACTTCATCCTAGGAAGAAAAAAACTCCCAAGTTAAACATGGAGCTGAACTATTGCAGACATTCACGTGTGAGATGCCTCAGGGTCTCACCTCGAACTCTCATCCCATGGTGGGTTTCTCCAGTGCCATTCTTTGATCGGGGAATTGGGGCTGTTTTGGTGTAATACCTTTATTGCTGTCTAAGTCTATAAAACTTGCTACATTTTACCCACTAAGAGGACTAAAAATATAAAAAGTCATCTAAAAAAGAAAAAAAGGACAAAGGGTGACTCCATCTCAAATGAATACAAACTCCATGAGAACAAGGATCTTTGCCAGTTTTGTTTCTTACATGATCCCCAGTGCGTAGAACAGTGCCTGGCACATAGTATAGGTATTATTGTATAAAAAATGATGACACCCTGGTCAAAAGTAGAAGCCAGCACTCCTCAAGGGCACTGACAAAGGGCTGCAATAGGTTTTGCCCTCCACACTCATACCTGTCTCATTTATTGTACTGAGGAGAACCAACAAATGCCTACACCATTCATCGTTTGTTTGGCTTTCATGACATTTCTTTGCATTATTTTTCATGTGAGTCTTGCTTTGCTACTATGTATATTTGTTCTGCCTTAGTGGCATTTTTGTCCTTCATGCTTGCTGCCAGAGTGGCTGATGAATATCACCGAGCCCCAGGAAGTCAGGTGCCCCCTCTCATCCCTGGGAAATAGTGGTAAGCTGAGATTGATGGTACAGGCACGGAAAAAGCCTTGGCCATTATTAATTCAAAATTCCTGTTATAAAGACAGGGACACTGAGGTCCAGAAAGGGAAAACCATCTGCCTGGGCACCCACAGACCACCCCACTTGTTCAAACACATCTTGGTCCACTAATACCATGGTGATATTAGCATCACCCTTTGGCTTTTCAGAGTCTCAACTAAACAAAATGCATTATTTGGGAAAGCCAATAGGCACTGGAATCCCATCAAATCTTTGCTGCCCATGCTCATTTTAAAGTGGATTTTTTTCTTTTGTTTTGTTTTGTTTTCTTTTCTTTTCCTTTTTTTTTTTTTTTTTTGGAGACAGAGTCTTGCTGTGTTGCCCAGGCTAGAGTACCGTGGCATCAGCCTAGCTCACAGCAACCTCAAACTCCTGGGCTCAAGCGATCCTCCTGCCTCAGCCTCCCGAGTAGCTGGGACTACAGGCATGTGCCACCATGCCCGGCTAATTTTTTCTATATATTTTTAGTTGTCCAGGTAATTTCTTTCTATTTTTAGTAGAGACGGGGTCTCACTCTTGCTCAGACTGGTCTCGAATTCCTGCCCTCAAGCCATCCTCCCGTCTCGGCCTCCCAGAGTGCTGGGATTACAGGTGTGAGCCACTGCACCTGGCTAAAGTAGAATTTTTAATGATAGATTTTATGAATAAATTTCTCCAGTGATCTGGGAATGAGATGCAGGACAAATTAGTTCTAAGTGGGAGTGGAAAAAGATGCAAAAGGTCTTAATTAATTATACAAGAAAAAGCAAATTTAACAATCACTTTGGAAAGGCAGCATAGCACAGAGTACTAACTCTGGAGCCAGACGGCCTGAGCTGAAATCCCAGCCCTGCCACGCGCCAGCTGTGTGACTGTGGGAGAGCTACTCAACAGTTCCATGTCTCAGTTTCCTCCTCCGTCCCCACCTATAAATGGGAAGCAGGAATAGTGGGGTTTGTATTTGCAAAAAACTCTGTACAGCATCTCATTCCTAACAAGTGCTCAATCTATGGAAGCTATTGTTTTTTTCTCTCCAGATCTCTTCAGATAAAACTTTGCTTACATTTGTCACTTGTTTCTAGAATAAAATGTGTCTAGATCTGTGGTGCATGGCCTCCTGACCTTACTGAATTTTATTGTCCTGCTTTGACCAAGAGTGGAGAGAGTGGGATGGCTCCAGGGAAAACAGCTCCTGGGGTACCATGTGTGGTGCTCACTCTGAGGGCAGACGTTGTAGAAATTAAATTTACATTTTTATAACATCCCCTTTTAATCAAGTTGAGGATAATTTTAAGAACCTGGGTTCAGTTTAGTGTTTATGATTATTACTTGAGGGTTGAGGAGGCCTTTATCTAGAGAATGCAAACACAGGGTCTCACAGTTGAGTAATTCAATTAACCAATTATTTGAACTCATATTGAATACAAGGCGGCGTCACACACAGAGTTCTGAGGGCTGTGAAGATGATTAAGAAACTTGCTCACTCACTCTTGGGTTTAAACAAGTCTATTGAACAAATAGCTGAATACATCTAATGTCATTCCCATATAAAAATAGGTGAGGAAAGAATCAACTATAAAAGACTATCACATTGTCATGAATTCCTTCCAAATTTCTCTTATCTGCTTTGCTTCTAACGTCATAACATTATCTTAAACATCCATTCCTGAGGTTCACTCTGCTACAAATATCCGCTGGAGAACTGAGAAATAAATTACATGATCAGAGATTATTCTGGGTGTCATCAAAAAGAAATGAAGGTTTATTTTCTGATGCAAAAAATAAAGTGACAGTTCCATAAAATGGAATGTGTTTTCTTTCCAAGCTCACTTGGATATAAAATTCTAAAAGGAAGAGCAATTTCATGTTAGTTCTCTGATGAATACCCATTAAGATTTTATTTTAAATTTGATTTTTAAAAAGTCTTTGCACGTCCATATTGCCAATATTCATTTGGGGGTTTCATTGTAGGCATTAATTAGTTACTCAAAACCCAAAGTGATAACATATAAAACTAGGGGGAAATGCCTTTAAATAGAGTCAGTAAGTGTTGGGATGTTTTGTTGCAGAGCAATAGGTAACTAGAATGCCCAACCTGTGGCACCAGATTCTAAATCGGTTACTGTTCAATAGAAGCAGAATGGTCGTGAGCGGTGGGAGTTAGTTAAGCAGTCTATGTGAAGATAACCTGGAACTCAGGATGCAACTAGTTCTACATTTTCTAGAACAAAGCTCACACCTTAGTGATGCAGATAACCTGCAGGATAAGCTCGTGTCCTTCACTGCAGAGCAGCACATATCAACAAAGTTTACTAGCACATCAGTGACAGCACGCCTGTGCGGCAACAGCACCTGGCCCCACGTCCACGCTGCGCAATCTAACAAAAGGGCTGCAGCTTCTTTCCCACCGTCCATAAATTTCCACTCACATAAATTTCTCCTGTGGCCAACTCTAACCGAGAGCCATACAAGGACGGGAATTCTGGGAGATACAGTTCCAGGTAAATTGACACAGTAAAAATGCACCACAGACAGGATTGACTAAATAAATATGCAAGCACATGTATTGACAAGGGAAAGATAGTCACAAAATACAGTTTAGGGAGAAAAACAGATGATACAACAAAAAATATAGTATAATTCAATTTTTAAAAGCATATTAATAATATTTGTAAATATAGGAAAATCTTGAGAGAATATAATATTAGTAAAAATGTTAGTAGTTATTTTTGTATTGATGCTGCTATAAACTTTTCTTATCTTGCTTACCTATTTTTATTATCTATTGTGTTGATTAATTTTATATGTTAACTGGGCTATGGGGTGCCCAGATTAATTATTTCTGGGTGTGTCTATAAGACTGTTTCCAAATGAAACATAACTTCCACAGGTAGGGGACCTTGAATAAATCTAAGATGCCATTGCTCATCTTGGTCTGTCCTGCTGGAGGCCCTTACCCTGTAGTGTGATTATGGGCCGGATATTTCAGAATTAGAGAAAAACACAGCTGGAGACTATTATCTCAAATTGTAGGGGAAGGGAAATCAGCCCTCGAGTGAGACAAATCCCTAAAAGTAGTGAATGAGATTTACCAAGAGTTTTAAATAAATAAAGCACTCTGCTTGATGGAGATTTGAACTGTGGAGGTTTGAAGAAGATGCCCCCACAGAAAGCTCTGATTTGAGCTTGGACCAAGGTGAGGAGGAAACGGATTAGCACTATTAATTCTGAGAGATTTTTTCTTTCTTAGACTGTTGGGGGGTGGAGGTCATATTTTTCACACAGTTTTAAATTCTTTCCTGTACATCTTTTTTTTTTTTCAGCATATTATGGGGGTATAGATATTTAGGTTACGTATGTTGCCCTTGCCCCCGCCCCCAAGTCCGAGTTTCAAATATGTCCATCCTTCGGGTGGTGCGCATTGCACTCTTTGCTGCACATCTTTTAATTCCTTCTATTTTCCTTACTCATTGTATTAGTTTGCTAAGGCTGTCATAACAAAGTGCCACAAACCAGGTCAGGTGGCTTCAAACAACAGAAATTGATTTTCACAGTTCTGGAGGATAAAAGTCCAAAATCAAGGTGTTGGCAGGGCCACGCTCCCTTTGAAGGCTCTGGGGGAGAATCCTTCCTTGTCTTTTCCTGGCTTCCGGTTGCTGGCAATCCTTGGCATCCCTTGGCTTGTGGCTGCACAACACCAATCTCTGTCTCTGTCATTGCATGGCTTTCTCCTCTGTGTGTCTCCTGTCTCCATGTGTCCTTTCCTCTTATAAGAACACCAGTGATTGGATTTAGGGCTCACCCTAACCTGGTATGACCTCATCATAACCAATCACATCTGCAAAGACTCTATTTCCAAATAAGGTCACCTTCTGAGGTTCTGGGTGGACATGAATTTTGGGAGGTCACTATTCAACCCACTATACTCATCAATAATATTTTTGACTCAATGTGGTGGTCTTATAGAGGGAAGTGAAAGAGAGAACCAAGAGGGGAAGTGAGAGCTGCACTGCCCCCCCAAACCATATCTCACTGGGTGTCAGAATGGACAGTTGTCCAGGAGGCCTCTAGGCCAGGTGTCAGACAGGATAGTTGTTTATGAGGGCTCTAGGCCAGGTGTCAGACGGAATACTTGTCCATGAGGGCTCTAGGCTACAACCACAAGCAAAGGTCCTTGGAGGAGAGGAGAGTGACAGGAAGCTGCAGTCAAGAAGTTGCCTCAGAGAGGGTTTGTGACAACCTTCTTCCCTTCCCCAAAGTTGAGGCCTCATCCACAGCTTAAAAAGTTGCCAGAAGGGAAGTTGTGTGCCAGTCTTAGTTCTTCATCTATAGATAAAAGTCTCTGATGCATAACAAACAATGAGGTGATTCAAACCATACAGAATAGCTGAATGTAGAAGCTTTTTGTGTGTGGTGTGGGTTGGGGTGGCTGAGGAGTAGAGATAGCCGAGAAGGTGATTCTCCTCAGGAAAAACGTTTGGTTACAAATGGCCAGAACGCATACTTAACAAGACAGGGGTATCGATCAGGAAATAATTGTTTGCTGGAAACAGGCAGTTTTTTCATTGGGTAATTAAGATGGTGTCACTGGATAACTACTCCAGGGAGAATCACTCTTCCAGCTCAGTGTCATTAACATGGCGTCATGGCAACAGGCTGGCCTTGCATTCTCCCTCCGGAGCTTTCTTTTATTAATGTGTCTCCGGCTTGCAAGTTACAGCTTGCTCCTTCTGTTGTGTCACTCCAAACGCCAAATGCAAGTGACAAGGTAGAAAGAAAGTGAGGTAGATTTTATTATTTAACACAAGCCTTCAAGAAAAGCAAAAACAAATAAACCAACCAGCAGCTAACCACAGTGAGAGGCAATTTTTTTCTTTCATACAGGTCTGTATATTCTTGTGGTTCATGGACCGGGAGTGTCAGCATCACCCGGGAGCTTGTTAGAAGTGCAGAATCTCCGACCCCACCCTGGAATCAGAATCTGACCTTTAGCAGGGTCCCCAGGTGATTTGCAGTCACACTAAGGTTTAAGAAGCACTGCCAAATATAGACTTACCTTTAAATGATAACACCACCAGCATGGGGTTTCTCTTCTGAAGTACCGCTTTTTTTCATCAGCCTTGGTGAACTGTTGGAATTTCAGCAGTAAAGAGACACTGTTTATCCAGTAAGGGGAAGGTTTGGCACTCCCGTCTGTGAATCAGGAGCCATGTTCCAGCAGCACCAAACAGAGGAGGCTGTTCTAGAAATTCCATCTAGAAACTCTGCCAAACAAAAGTAAGTTTTGTCTGTTGCTGTCAGGACTCAGGAGGATGCCGATGCCTCTTATCCATCACAGCAATGAATTTCTTGTCTACACCTTAACCTAAGGATCATTATGAAAATGTTTTGATAGCCTAGAACACCAAGGCCAAAGAATCTTCCTTCATTCCTAGCACACCTATGAAATACCACAAGCCAGGTCTCTACAACTATAATGAAATGAAAATGAAGGAAATACCTCCATTAGAAAGAAAATAATAAAACAAACCCATTGAATTATCTAGATATTTTTTCCAGACTGTTGACATTGTTTATTTGGGGGAAGGGAGGATAGATTAGGATGGATTGTAATGGAAGAGGAGAGGAGGGATTGTAAAACAGGCAATATAAAAGAGTGATTTATATTTAGGAATGAGATGAATCATTCTTGCAATGAATTAACCTTGACAAACAAATGTGAATTGTTTTCCTTTATGGATAGGTAGCTGTCTGATCTTGGACAAGTGTCTTAACTTCTTTCTTCCTCTGTTCCTTCATTTGTAAAATAAGGAAAATAACACTACTACTATTTTGGATTGTTGTAAGATTAAATGAGATAGTATATGTAAACCGTTTTACAGCACTTAGTATATAATAAACACTGAATAAATGTTAAATGATATTATTATATAGAGATGCAGTAAATTCTGGGATTAAAAGAATGTGCTTGTGCAAAAATTTGAGTATCAATTAAATATAAATCTACATACATAAGTGAAGTTAGGAATTGAGGTACTTTATAAGATTATTTAAGAATAAAAAACAAAACAAAATGACGACAAGGAAAAGTCGCAGATGGATCATGGCTGGGATTATTAATTTTGTTCACCTACATTCATTCCCTTAATAAAAGTGATCAGTGCTTCACAGCATCTTAATGGGTGTCACTTTTTCAAATAGTAATTTTCAAGGGAACTCTTTTAAAAATCCGCAAAGTGTCTGAGAATATTCATCTTTTATAATGAGGAGAAACAAAATGCCTGATACCATAGACCAGTGGCCTGCTCAGATATATGTTGGTGCATCTCATTCTATCCTCCGTATCTTCTAAATTTTCTTTCAGAACTGATTTTTTCATTAGCTATATCCAATATTGTTGAAGCCATTTATTAAGCTTTATGTTTTAACGACACTTTTGTTCATTTCTTACATGTATTACATTTTTTAAAGAATTAAGATATTTTTCCCCCAATAATGTTCTGCTCTTGTCTTGTTACCTAGTGGCATTACAGATGTTTCTGCAATCCTGAATAGAGCACCACCACAGTTTCCTGTCTGTTCTAAGCACATCTGATCAATGACCTGAGGGGACACATTGTTCATTCCTGCATGTGGGAGTGCTTTCCAATTAAAGGTGTTGCTTCTAAAGAGACTTCCAAATTGGGTTCATTGAGAAGAAATGAAGGCAGCTAAAAGCCTTTCACTTGAGATTTGACAATAGCCAGAAAACCTTTGTTAATCATGAATGTTAAGTGATATCATTTACTTAGCGTGATTTATAAATAGAACATTGCTTGGAAACTAGGTAGGCACAGTCTTAAATTTCTGTATAACCGCTGGCTGTTCTTTCTGCAGTTTCTCCTAAAAGTGGAACAACAACATCTCACAATCATTTTTACTTTGGACTCTCTTTTCGGGGGTTTTATTTGGCTGAGAACTGGGTTTTATTTTGGCTCTTGCCATCTTCAGCAGCAGGTTCTCAGTTAAGGGGACCGAAGTGATGTAGGGGAGGTGCTAATGAGACTGTTGGAGGCGCTAATGATCCATCTCTTTGCCCCTTTGTGCTCCTGTATGTGAAAGTCAGCTTGATTGTGAGCAGGGGTCACATGGGACTGTGTCGAGAAAATTCCTATAGTTGGCTGAGTACAAGGGAGAGTTTTCCAGAACAACAATAACAAAAATAGCAGTATTTGGTGTGTTTGTCGGGGTTTTCCAGAGAAACAGAACCAATAGGATGTTCTCATTCCTTGGGGGACATCTGTCTTTTTCCTCTTAAGGCCTTCAACTGATTGGATGAGGCCCATACACGTTACAGACTTTACTAAAAGTCTACTGATTTAACACATTGACTGCCACACTAGAAAAAAACATTTTTCCTTGAGACCATGTTGTTTTGTTATGAAGATAAGATAAAAAATTAAAAAATAAAACGATCCTTTCTAATGTAATGAAAAATTTGTTATTTTTTATTGTTTTCTATGTGTGAATTATGTGCAACTTGAAAAATAGTTCTCGTGGCTCCCAAGGTGAAGAGACATATGAGTTACATATGCTTCACAAGGCCCCGGACTCAAAACTAGTGTGAGTTAAATACAACTCACACAGCACTTAATGTGTTAAATGTCAATCTCACCTAAAAAATGCCTTCACAGCAGCATCCAGATGAGTGTTTGGTGAAATATCTGGGGACCATGGCCTGGCCATATTGACACATGCAATGAGCCATCCCATGGGGCCATTCTGAGAGCTGGAGTTGGAATGATTTGTTATAAAATCCTCATACAAATGCCCTAAAATCACTTTGAATTGTGTGCTTTGACAAAGGAGTAAGGACCAGAATCCTTTCAATGTCACTGCCATTCTGGTGGAAACCCTCCACGAGGGCAGAGCTCCATGCTTTACTCTAGCTATGGTCTCAGGCAGTGTAGTGGGCAAGCTTTGATGTCAGATTGTGGAAGTCTGAATCCTGGCTCCTCTGCTTCCAACTGATTTGCTCCTGTACGCTTCAGTTTCCTTATCAGTAAAGTGAAAATAAGTTTAAATGTTTTAACTCATGGGAAGTTTGTAGAACAGTGCAAGGAACATACAAGCATACCTTTGAGATATTGCAGGTTTGGTTCCAGATCACCATGATAAGGTGAATATTGCAATAAAGCCAGTCATATAAAGTGTTTGGTTTCCCAGCACTTACAAAAGTTATGTTTCCACTATGCTATAATCTAAGTGTACAATAGCATTATGTCTAAAAAACGTACTTAATTTTAAAAATATTTTATTGCTAAAAATGCTAATGATCAACTGAGCCTTCAGCAAGTTGTAATCTTTTGGTTGTTGGAGAGTCTTGCCTCAATGCTGATGGTTGCTGACTGGTAAGGGTGGAGTTGCTGAAGGTTAAGGTGGCTGTGGCAACTTCTTAAAATAAGACAACAGTCACATCTAGTTACAAATTTCTTTGTTCCTTCTCTATTCCCACTGCTTCACTTGACTAGCCTTTAAAGATATATATATATATATGGATATATATATACATTTTTTTAAAAAAGACAACAATGAAGTTTGCCACACTGATGGACCCTTCCTTTCAAGAAACAGTTCCCAGGCCGAGCATGGTGGCTCACGCCTGTAATCCTAGCACTCTGGGACGCCGAGGCAGGAGGATCACTCAAGGTCAGGAGTTCGAGACCAGCCTGAGCAAGAGCAAGACCCCGTCTCTACTAAAAAATAGAAAGAAATGATCTGGACAACTAAAAAAATATATATAGAAAAAATTAGCCAGGCATGGTGGCACATGCCTGTAGTACCAGCTACTCGGGAGGTTGAGGCAGGAGGATCGCTTGAGCCCAGGAGTTTGAGATTGCTGTGAGCTAGGCTGAAGCCACGACACTCTAGCCCAGGTAAGAGAGTGAGACTCTGTCTCAAAAAAAAAAAAAAAATTAGTCAGGTGTGGTGGCATGCACCTATAGTCTCAGCTACTCGGGAGGCTGAGGCACGAGGATCACTTGAGGAGGAGTTTGAGGTTGCAGTGAGCTATGATGATGCTACTGCACTCTAGCCCAGGAGACAGAGTGAGACCCTATCTCTATAAATAAATAAATAGAGGCCGGGTGCAGTGGCTGACACCTGTAATCCTAGTACTCTGGGATGCCGAGGCGGGAGGATCGTTTGAGCTAAGGAGTTCGAGACCAGCCTGAGCAAAAGTGAGACCCCGTCTCTACTAAAAATAGAAAGAAATTGGCCAAACAACTGAAAATAGAAAAAATTAGCCGGGCATGGTGGCGCGTGCCTGTAGTCCCAGCTGCCTGGGAGGCTGAGGCAGGAGGATCGCTTGAGCCCAGGAGTTTGAGGTTGCTGTGAGCTAGGCTGACGCCATGGCACTCTAGCCCGGGCAAGAGAGTGAGACTCTGTCTCAAAAAAAAAAAAAAATAAATAAATAGATAGATAGATAGATAGATAGATAAAGAGAAAAAAAGAAAGAAAAAGACCTTTTAAAAAATCTCCAAATAATAAGTAAATAATTTTAAAACAGAATAAAGCCAAACAGTTTCTTATTTTTTGTTGATCTTAGAGCTAGGCTTTGGACTTGTTTTATTGGTTTTTAAACCTATATCTTCACAGAAAGTTGTACCAGCTGCACCTTTTCCTACCTTTATCCTGGGGTTGGCATTTCAGTGTCCCCTAAGGGACACTCGATATCAGCACTGGTTGTTTTTCATTGGAAAAACTGAGAGAGGGAAGAATCATAAAGACCCCTGCTAATATGCCTGGTCGTAATGGGCATAGGGATTGGCTGAGCAGACGGCAAGGATGATCTACCATTTTATTAACCTTGCAAATAGACCAGCCTATTTTAAAGAATTGATGTGTAAGTACTGTAGAGGTAAGGCCATTTTTAAAAATATATAACAATTTTTTTAAAGTTTTTTTTTTTTTTAGAGACATGATCTTGCTCTGTCACCCAGGCTGGAACACAGTGGCACAATCATAACTCACTATAACCTGAAACTCCTAGGCTCAAGGGATCCTCCCACTTCAGCCTCCCAAGTAGCTAGGACTACAGGGATGGGACATCATACCCAGCTAATTAAAAAAAAATTTTTTTTTTGGTAGAGTTGGAGGTCTCTCTGTGTTGCCCAGGCTGGCCTGGAACTCCTGGCCTAAAGCGATCCTCCTACCTCTTTCTCCCAAAGCGCTGAGATTACAGGTGTGAGCTACTGCGACCGGCCAAATATATAACAATTTAATGTTACAAAAATGACAAGCTATTTTCTCTTTACCAAATAAATTCATACCACTTAAAGGAGCCACCTCTATTTCCTTTAAATAGCAAACTTCTTTATAGCATTTAAGATAAAATTATATTACCAAAGACTTGAATGATAAACGACTTTTCCAAGAAAGGGACACTCATATTTATGGTGTCTATCTACCCTGTGCCCAGACTGGTGCTTGGCACTTCGTGTGTAATCATTGCATTAAAAGGTGCTCCTGTGAGGAAGCTTATTCTCAGCGAGACGCAGTGACTTGGTCAAGGGCACACAGCTGGTTAGTGATTGAATCAATTTCCCAAAGCTAGTTCCTGAAGTCTGGGTTCTTCCCCCTCCATTGTGAGGCCTGTATTTACAGATCTAGATCTTTCCTCTAAAGATCCATTCTGTGGTCCCATCCAACCCACGCAGGTTAAGACTGCTTTCTGAGCTGGTCCTAGGCAAAACTGCGGAAGTACACAAAGTTCGTCTTTGACAACACCCCCAACTTCATAGCGAACTTTCTCTTTGCTTACCTGCACAAACTTTTGGCCATCAGTACCTTGCTGGCTGTCCAGGTAGCTTTGTGGAGCATTCATCTGGGTCTGTTTCCTTTTCAGCATCTTACACTATCAATTTCACTCACTATTGTCTCATTTATTTAAAACCTACCTGCCAATTCTATGTCATGTTATAATGATTAGCAATACCTTATACGGCCAAGTTAATGCCTAATTAACTAATTACTTCTGTATGGTTTGAATCTTTAAAACAATAAAGTACTAATGAATTACTTGCTTAATTAAATATACAGTTTAAAGAACAAAAGAAAAGCATTGTAAGGGTGGGAACTTCGGTGCAGGGCAACATTTTCAATTAAGCGGGCCTTTTGCTGTCCCTCAAGCCACACCCACGGGTAGCCACCGACTGTGCCTGTGCATTTGGCTTGATTATATCTGAACCATTAATAACACAGGGCACATTTTCTTGTACTTTAGAAACCTGGGAAGGGGAGTCCATTTACTTACTAGGAACCACCAATATCTGAAAATCCTTCTGGTTACAAAGGCCACGGTTATGTCTAGCTCATCCAACTTTGTGTCTTAGCGTTGCCATTAAGTCTTTCCCCTAAAACAAAAACCACTTCTTGTTTTCAGCTGCCAAGGGACTGAGCACCCTGTTGTTGCCAAGAGCAAAGCTGAGTCCAATTTAGAGACCTTGATTTTCATTATGTTTTCAAACCCTCTAATCAAGTCTTCTTTCTCTCACTCATATTGCCTCTCTCATATCTGTTTCTTTTCTCTTTGTGTAGTTTGTCTTAACACATGAAGAAAAACTTTTAAATGCAAAGAGAAAAAGGGATGGTAATCATTATAAATGACCCATTAGAACTGAAGCCATTCAACTTGCTTGTGTGAGCATACAAAGGTGTTTCTCTTTTCTGAAATACTCCACCGTACAGAGAACAGTGTATTCAGATGTAATTTCATATGATTACCCTCTAATACGAGTTCCTTTCCACAACTCTCTGTTGGTTGTGTTGGAGCACATAAACAAATTGCCTACAAGTAAATCCTGTCCATCAAACCTTTATTTTTCTTTCATGAAGATTCTAATTTGCAGCCAAACTCTGGCAATGTTGCCTCCCTATTGAAATAGCAAGAAAGGAAAATTTGAAGTTGGGAGAGACCTGGAAAAATCATTGTCACAAAAATTTGTCCTGAGTCAAATGTATTTCCTCCTTGAGGAAAAACGCCACAGCAGATGAAAAAGAGATCATCTAGTAAAAGGCAAAATTAAATAGTTAAATATAGAAGCAGAATGACTAAATTGCTATTATGGACTTAATTTGCAGCCAAATTAACTAATGAATCATTTTAACTAATACTGAAGAGAGGGCAACTCAGTTTGGGAAGACTGGTATAAAACTGACTTTTATCCATTATTTAATCCAAAAGCAGGGGTTCTTGTCCTGAAATCCTTAGGTGGATTTCAGAGATCTGTGAACTCTCAGATATTTGGGGGATATTTTTCTGAATGTGGGCATTTTTTTCTGAAAAATGATCTGTAGTTTCTGTCATGTTTTCAAAGGCGTCTAAGAATCACTGTTCTAAAATTATTTAAGGAAAATAGAAAAGTTGAATACTTAAATAAGTTAAAGTGTAGTGTTCATGAGACTAAAGATGTACATTTGAGGTCTTTTTCTTTGGAAGAGAGTCAAGTCAGGCCTCTCTGGATAGTTGCAGCAAAACCAGACTAGAAAACTCATGAATCGCTAAGAATTGGATTTAGATAGGCTCACTGTATGAAGTATGGCAACACTCAATGCTATATATATTTATATCAGTGACTTAACAAAATAAAACTTTGTTTCTCGGCTGGGCGTGGTGGCTCATGCCTGTAATCCTAGCACTCAGGGAGGCCGAGGCAGGTGGATCGTTTGAGCTCAGGAGTTCAAAACCAGCCTGAGCAAGAGCAAGACCCCATCTCTACTAAAAAAAAGAAAGAAAAATAAATGGGCAACAAAAAATATATAGAAAAAACTAGCCGGGCATGGTGGCGCATGCCTGTAGTCCCAGCTACTTGGGAGGCTGAGACAGTAGGATCGCTTGAGCCCAGGAGTTTGAGGTTGCTGTGAGCTAGGCTGATGCCACGGCACTCTAGCCAGGGCAATGGAGTGAGACTCTGTCTCAAAAAAAAAAAAAAAAACAAAAAAACCTTTGTTTCTCATTCACACAAAGTGCAATGTGGATATTCCTGGTCAATAGGCAGCCTTCCATGTGGTCATTCAGGGATCCAGGCTCCTTGAATCCTACAGCTCTGTCTTCCTGTGTGGTCTTGGAATCCTCTGTTAGAATCTCTGTGTCAAGCCAGTAGACAAGGAAAGAGAGAGAATGTGTGGAGGATCCCATGAGGGGTGGACGTCATTTCTACCCACATTCCTTCAGTCAGAATTCAGTCATCTAACCAAACCTAACCGTAAGGGAGATTGAAAAACTGTAGTCTAGTTTTTGCTCAGGAGGTAGAAGAAATGAATTTGGGTAAACACATAGTGTTTCTACCCTACCCACTTAAATGAAGCAACAGTACCAGGAAGCAGTTTGGGTAAAGAAGATATGCTGCTTTAGATACTGGGAGAAAGTCCAACATCATAGGCAGACCAGGGTATTCCACAGACGACAGGCTAGAAGACTGTGGCAGTGGCGGAACAGGAAGGCTTAGAGGAGGTAGAAAAGTGTCCAGAAGATGGGTTGGTGTCAGCAACATAAAGCCTATGAGCAAAAATGCTCAGAATTTCAGGCATGGAGGCAGGAGGAATTTGGGAAATCAGTTACTAGTAAGTAGTAAGTAGAGCCCTAGTCTCCCAATTAGTACTCCTACCTGAAGGTAGGAGTTGGGGATATGAGTAGGGTCAGACAAGAGCTAGGATGGATTAACCAAGGTCTGGGAAGATTATAGAGATGGAGGATACAGCACAAGGGCAGGTGGTCCAGGCAGACTGTTTACGAGATAATTTGTTCACAACCAGCACATCAGACAAAAGCCGTTCAAATTCCTCTTGCCCAAGGTCAGCATTGGTCCTGGAGCAGTGCAGAGGCTACAGACAGCGGTGAGATGATCTACCCTCAAACAGTATGCTTCTCAGTCACAGACCACAGCCCCAACTGACCCCAGCTCCCTCACAAATATCCACGATCGAACAGTATAATCAAATCATTGCAGACCCTTCAGAGTACAAAGCAGGTGCCCGCTGAGAGTAAAGAGGGGCTGGGGCGACATCTTTGAGTAGGAGAAATAATAATGAAAACAACAGCCAACACGTGCAAGACACTGTTCTTTTTTTTTTTTTTTATTTAAAGACTAGTAAAGTGCAGTAGTGAGGAGGGGAGTTAAGTAGTAGAACAAGGAGTTCAATCTGTAACTGACTGTGAACAATCAAGTGAGATAACTCACTACCTTCAGACCAGCCGAAGACACTGTTCTTAAGCTTTAAATATATGTAACCATTTAATGTGGACAAAAATCTTATGAAAAAGGTACTTTTACCCTTCTATAAAGGTACTATAAATGACCCCAATTTTACAGATTAAAAGCTGAGCAATGGAGACTTATAAGTGACTTTCTCAAGAAAGTAGTAGGCTGAGATTCACAGAGATTTGGTGCCAGAGTCAATGATCTTAACCACTATTCTATCCTTTCTTAGGAATTCAAGTTTGACCAATGTCTCCTATAAACTTTTACTCACTCAGTGGATGTGCCAGTGAAGATACACCCTGTAACTCTCCCACAGAGATCACATCGACCATTTTGTTTCCAGAAAGGTGCCCCATCCTTTTGGAATGAAGACTAAGTCGTGAACTTCCAAGAATAATACACGAACAATTCACTGGAATGACCATCCTCTCAAAGACTGCAGACTATAGTGCACTAACAAGCTTTGAAGTGAAATATGTCACAAATAAGTGACCACAGAATTTTAGGGCCACAGGAACCTTAGAGAGCATAGTAGCATCTATCTTAGTGTAGAGAGGTTTATTAGCTTGCAAAATGTCCCTTAGGAATAAAAGCAGGCAGTTCTAACTTGCATGGTAAAATGCAATCGAAAATTGTGTTTTACTCAGCATAAGGGAGTCACGAGGGTTAAGAGCCAGAAATTTCTGATGGTGATATATGTAACTGCCTCAATTCTTCGGTTGCTAGAGGGACTGAAAAAAGACAAAATGGTTCAATTTTATAGAATTTATTTTCAATGCAATAAGGAATCCAATATCTTATATAACTAATCAAGAATTATATAGTCATCCATCCATCCATGCATCCATTCATCCATCCAGGCATTTGTCCATTCATTTGCTAAAGCAGTCACTCATTCCAAAATATTCGCTAAGCCAAAATTTGTGCTAAATCCTAGGTACCTACGGCACTTTCAATCAATATTTTTCCTTCTGCCTGGTTTTCAAATTTTTAACAAGTCCAGTGTATGGGGATTCTAGTATATTCTAACGAACTTTATATCAAATATATTTCAGGATCCATAATCAGGCCATTAAGAATGGCATAGTTTAAAGCTCTATCCGTTAATCCAAACTAAAGAGTTGACTTAGGAGTATTTCCTTTGTTGCTCTGAGCCTCATTTTTTTGCTCCGAGATGTCTTTTAGATACCACATGCTTAATCTCAAGCTAAGGTGAACAAGGCTCAGTCAACAGTAAACTGCCTTCAGCATCAAAGGACTCAGATTTCTGCAAATTGTGTCTACGAGAGTTTTCAGGTCCTTGCTGTTCTTGTTGAAAAGTGCATCCATTGTGACAAAGACATGTATTCTGAGTTTTCTCAGAGGATAGTGGAAAACGGATCTCTGTACCCCTCTTCCCTGCTAGAACCAATTAGCATTGTTTGTGCAAATACTCAATTTGCACAATACAATTTTACCTCAGCTCTAAATAATTCTGCTTCAATGATCCAGAGTTCTACTACCCCTAAGAAATCCAAAATTATTTATTTTAGCATTTGGTTCTGCACCACATGAGAACATTATTTTCTGATGGTAACAAGGGAGAGGACTACTCAGGAAAGAAAACGAAGTACAATGTTAAGGTGCCAACTTTCTCAATATATTTATTCATGTATGTATTTGTGGCTGGAAAATTTTTTCCATGCTACAAAGTTTTATTAAAAACAAGTTGTTACAAATCAATAAATAATAGCTATAATTACTGTCTCTTGTAAACAGAGTAATAAACAGATGCAACTACTTTGCCCTACACAAGACTTTGAATTTTTTCTGTTATAAAACAGAAAACAAGTATCACCATTTTTCTTTCCTTGAGATACAATTTTTTATTGTTTCCCACTCGTCTTACCAGTTTCAGGTTTGTAATACACCAAAGCAGCACAAAGATTTCCATTTAAAATTTTTTTCTACCAAATAGGGGCTTATTTTCTGCCATGTGTTCACTTATCTATTACGAACAAAAAAAAAAGCAAAGCACAAAAATTAATGTATGTATGTGTGCTCAAGGCTGGAAATACTGACTGGTCTGAAAAGCTTTTTAACTAGCTGGGCATCAAAACCATATACAAGAGCCATTAAAAACTCACTTAGCAGCATGTAAATCACTGGGTTGGTCACTCAAAAACTGGACAAACAGAATTCCTGGATACTGTTTCCATTTGGGTTTTCCAACTCGTATGGTTCCAGCTGACGATACTCAAAAGTCACACGATTTATGTGTTTCCCACTGGAGACCATGCGCACCACAGTGTTGTCACAGCCAATTTTCATTTGGGCTATAATAGATGGAAAAATAAAAGTTTCCCAGAAGGTTAGAAACCACACAGTCGAATGGTCTCTGTCAACTGGATAATTTAAACACAATGAAAACCAGGGGACATAACCTCCTCTCACATACCCAAATCATGCATCTGCTATCAGGTGAAACGTTTTTGTTTTCACTTTCATTATAATACTGTATATAATTAATTATAGAATGGTAAAATTGAACTCAGCCTTTCTCCTCAAGTGCAAGAACCTTGTTATATCAACAAAACTGGCTGGATAGAGGCAAGATGTCTCCTGGCCTTTTTCATGGTCTCCTGTCTGCAAGGCTTGGGTGGTGAAGGCACGCAAGGGCATTTAGTCTGTCAACTCTGCAGTCTTGCTTGGGTTCAGTGCTTGTAGTGGGGGCAGTACTGCCCTCTAGGGACAGATTGGAAATTTGCAGGGGCAGTTTCTGTTTGCTACCGTATCTGGGGCGGCAAATGGCATTTAGTGGGCAGGGGCTAGAGGATAAAATGTACTGCTGGATATTTATGTAGACCACAAAAAAAAAAAATCACCTGTTTATTATTTTCTGAGTCCAGGTAAAAACTCTATTTTACACATAAACAAAAAAATAATTTGCATGCTATAGACATACACAGAATATACTAGCTTTTGTTCTATTGTCCACCTGCCCCTTTTCGCCCTCATTTTTTCCATATTTCTTATATGAAATGGCCTCTGCTATCCTTACTTCTGCAAAATCCAATCTTATTCTTTATCTGTATGAGCATCTGACAACTTTTAGATCTCTTTTAGTATAGGTGTGCCTGAGCAGTTACATATTGAAACTCATATTATTTTATTAAAAATTACTTGGGTTTTATTTCTCCAGCCTCAAGCTGGTTCCTGAGCAAGACTTATCTGCCCTGCAATCATATTTTCTGCTGTTTTAGTTTTCTCAATCTCCCCCACCCCTTGTCTCTATGAGACGTTTCTAAATTCTGAGAAATGCAAGCGTTGTCAGAGTGTAGCAGGTACTTCACAAACATGTATCTGAGTTTAAATGAAGTAAAACAATTCAATAGAGTTATTGAGATAAAAGTCAATTTGAAGACACAGTAAATATAAATCCTATAATTATTTTAATACAAGTACTAGAGAGTCTAGGTTAAGTTTCTACCAGGAGGTCCAAATATATTTTTCTTTATACAATTAGAAGGCAATCATTCTTTTTCTGGTCTTACTGTGAACTTTAATCTACACAACATGAACTGTTTACTTTAGTTAATGTGCCTAATATATATTATTTTGACATAATTCCTAATAAAATCCAGTTTAATGGGTAGGGTCTCTAATAGTTCCACATTGTCTGAACAACTTAGAAGGGCTCATGGAAACATGGTGAATGGGAGAAAAAAATAAACTCTCAAATGAACCAAAGAGTCATATAATTCAAGCCTTAAAATTTCATTTCATTCAAATTTCAAATATCTAGGTAATTTTGGCAAAAGTGATTTTTTGGCTTTGGTCTCACCCTTTTGCCTAATTCAAGTTCTATCATTCAAGCAGAAAAGTAACTCTGGCTTCAATTATCTAAATTTTAAGGCCTGGGTGCTCTTCAGTCCCATCCCAGTCTTATCTTCTTACCCAGTTCAAGTACATCCTCACCGGTGCTCTCCAACCATTAGCATGAGGTGACTCAACGCCTCCGACAGCGCACGCAAAAGGCTAGAGAAGCCCCGAGCACCAGCAGCTTAAATCAGGGCTCAAATTTCAATCAGCATAAAAGGATCCTTTAGTTTTCAGCAAAGTGAGTTTTTAGAATTTTTTTGCCTTTACCTTAATTAAAAAGCTTGCCTTGAGCCCAATCCTGCCTTAAATCTCATCGGAAACTTTTTTAACGCATGTGTATCTGGAGGAGGGTGGAGTACGTATCAGGCCTTAGTGCTTACCTGTGTACAGTCCCCCCTTGGTAACTGTGGGGAACTTGTTCCAGGACCCCCCACGGATACCCAAATCCACATGCTAAAGTCTCTTATATAAAAGGATGTAGTATTTCCATATAACCTACACACATCCTCCCTATACTTTAAATCAATGGTCCCCAACCTTTTTGGCACCAGGGACCAGACTCATAGAAGACAATTTTTCCACAGTCGGGGGTGGGGGGAGTGGGTTGGGCGGGGTGGAGGGTGGATGGTTTCCAGATGATTCAAGCGCATTACATTTATTGTGCAGTCAGACCTCTCTGCTAATGATAATCTGTGTTTGCAGCCACTTCCTATTGCTAGCATCACCGCCTCACTCCACCTCAGATCATCAGACTCTCACAAGGAGTGTGCAACCTAGATCCCTCGCATGCGCAGTTTACAGTAGAGTTTTCGCTCTTTTGAGAATCTAACGCCCCCATGATCTGACAGGAGGCGGCGCTCAGGCAGTAATCTCAGCAATGGGGAATGACTACAAATACAGATGAACCTTCGCTCACTCCCTTCCCTCACTCGCCCACCCCGCCGCCCACCTCCTGCTGTGCGGCCTGGTTCCTGACAAGCCACGGACTGGTGCTGGTCCATGGCTAAGGGGTTGTGGACAGCAACTTTAAATCATCGCTAGATTGCTTGTAATATCTAATATAATGTAAATGCTAAATAAATAGTTGCTATACTGTATTTTTTATTTGTAGTATTTGTATTTTTTTAATTGTGTTTTAAAATATTTTCAATCCATGGTTGGTTGAATCAACGGATGCAAAACCCATAGATAGGGAGGTATATGAATTCTGTTTCAGAGACATTTTATATATCAATTCTATTATTTTGTAGTGAATTATTCTATATGTTGATTCCACATCAGAGATATTTTGTTTATTAAGGTCCATATTAGCTCAGAGAGAGAAAATACTGGTGGGCTGACCTGGTTTTAATTATGAAAAGTAACCACTGGTGGAAAGGACAGTCTGCTTTGCCCGTTCCTTACCTAGCTGGTTAACAATCTGGGGTGAAGGAGAGGAAGGGGTGAGAATGGGAAGAATTAACTATGAGGTTTGAGACTGGTGTTCTTCCTCTTCTGTTTCACTTTCGTCTCTTTAAAGATAATCTAAGATTCCTGCACCTGAAGTACAGATATGGGAATGATCTTTATAGAAATGTTTTATGTAATCCTCTCCTCCCACCCCATGGGCTTGGCTGATAAGTTCGGTCACAAGGTCAGTAATTTCCACCCATCCTCACCCTACCTGAGCGTAATCAAATGGAAAATCCTCATTGGCTTCTGACAGAGAAGATCTGGTTGTTTGGTATGCTATGTTCTAAACGAGTCTTTTATTACTGGTGACCACTTACAGATTTCAGAATTTACCTCTGTGTTGCAGAGGCCTCTGAGGGGCTGGTTTAGCTGTTAGAAGTTGGGAACATTCAGCAGTTCTGAGAATTTCTGGTGAAGTTTATCACTTTGTTGTTTATTTACTATGAGTAATATATACATATATACATACATATATGGAAAACTTAGTTATTTCATTATCATACTATTACTAATTGATGATACATCTACTATGTGAGCCATAAATTTGCATTAGTAGGCAAACCCTTTACTCTAGAGGATGAAAGCAGGGACCCCCAAGAAGGTGGGAAGAGCATAGAATTAAAAAGCTTTGTCTTTTCACAGTTTTTCTTAGGGCCAAACTTAAACATATATCATTATTGCTTCATAGATTTCTCTCCCAATGTCAGATATTTTGGTAACAGATTTTGAAACTGTACATAGGCTCAAATGTAAAAATCCTCATACGGGCTCACTGTACAAAATTAAAGTCTTTTTGGTTAAACTTGTCTTCCAATGTATAAAAAATTGAGGGTGGTTTACTTTAAAAAATCTTGATAAGCACATAAATAATAATCAAAGAAATATCTCACCAGGGCCTTGAAAAGGGTAGCAAAGATCAGCTAAAGGCATCATCTTGGAAGGGTCCAATCCAGTTCCTCCCAGCAGCTCCACAAAGTCTCCTATCCCCCCACAACCTGCTGAGGATTTCTAAGGGGACAAAGCAACAGAGAAATATTTGTTTAAACCAAGTACAGAAGTCAAACCATTTGACCAACAGCAGGTTGGTAAATGCACTCAATCAGCCCTTAACATCCTGGCGGTGCCATTTAATTTAACATCTGGGACTCCGGAAATTAAAAGACATTTAAAGGGAAAAAAATCCATAAAGATTGCTTTTCTAAATCAGTTGAGTAATCATTTTTTTAAAAAAATGTGTCAGTGCATGGTTTTTTTTTCCCCTCAAGCTGAAGGACTGGAATGATAAAATGGGAATCTGTAAACTCCATATGAGATGTATGAAAATTGAACCTGAAAATGCTTTGCTTTTGAATCATTTGGACATACATACTGAATTACTTGAATTTCTTAATGCAGTCAGAGTTAAACCAAGTCAAATACCTGCATTTTATAAATAGGGCTTTCACTTTGGTTTTTTCTTCACCTCACTTCATTTCCTCTTTTTTGTGAAGGAATTTTTCAGCTATTGGAACATATCATTTCTGCCCATAAGGATTTAGATTAATCATGCATATATTTAAAAAGAATAAAACACTGATTTGGGGCCCAAGTTAGCTAGAATTACCATCATTTTTCTCCTTTCAACTAAAACAAATTTATTTTGAAAAACTCAAAAGAATTGATTCTAAGACTTTGTGTGGTCCACTGTCACCACCTTTCTCGGCTTCCCTTCATTCTTCCCCCACTGTCTCGTCTACAGCAATTCCTGTGTCTCACTTTCCCACACAAACAAAGCAGCCACTCTCAGTCCAAATGTTGCACTTTGGGCCACCCACCTGCTATAATCAGGGCTGGCCTCATGGGCATGCCACCTGTGCAGCCATATAGGACCACGCCTAGCAAGGCCCTGTGCTTGGTTTGATGCTCTGCTGCATTCTCAATAAATTTGTAATAAGGGCCCCTACATTTCCATCTTGTACTGGCCCCCACTATTTGTACAGCCAGTTTTGTCCATCATCCTCTTCTTCATTGGGGTATGCTCATTAGCAGATCTAGTAGAATGTGACAAGGTCCTCAGTAGTTAACCAGATAGACCCTGACACATACAAACCAAGATCTAAAATAGAGAACTTGGAAAACACACACATACGTGAGCACACACATTCAGACATTTAGAAGGATGTTGAAATACAACTGGAACTAAACAATAAATTGGAAAATAATATAATGGCAACTGTTGACTAATGAAGGGAGGCAAGTGGGGATACAGACTTTTTAAGGGCTTACCTACTGCACACTGGGTTCTATGCTTAGGTGCTTTACACATAATTTCATCAACTGATGAAACAGAGGTTTAATTAGCCCCACTGTGTACAGGGCGTCATGTTCTTGTATTGAGAGTTGAATAAGCCATTTATGGGTGAAGGAAAATCCCTTAATTGCCTTTCCCTGGAGTGGAGGATGTCCAGGAGGATCATCTCTTAAGACTAAACTTTCCATTTGGTTCTGTGGGTTCTAAATTTCAGCAGATCGTCTTGAAGGGAAAAAGGCAGACTCAGGACAGAGAAATGGGAAATAAGGAAGTTGGGAAGTGGAAACTAAAGTGAGGAGAACAAAACAAGGAAACAAGGCAGTTGGGTGCACCTATTCCTTGGTGTTCAATGACTTTTCTCTCCTCTTTGCAAACCTCTCGGCTTTTCTTATAAACAGTGGCAGAAAGTGAGTGATGTAGGGACCTCTCTGAGATTCAGTTCCACAGCAGTGACCCCCTAGATGTCTTAGTTGAGGTTCTAAGGCACCATTATTTTTTGCCTAGACTACAACAATGTACCAGAGGAGTACCTGTACTCCTTGTACCAAACATAAGATCCAAACACCAACTCAATGTGCAAAATGTAAGGGTTTTTTTTTGATGGAACTCACCTTCCTATATATAAGAAATCTGGAGTGTTTTATTTAAGAAAATAATCTTGATAGGCACATTAATAATAATCAAAGAAACTTCTTACCAGGGCCATGAAAAGGATAGTAAGGCCCCTACAGCCCATTCACTGCAAGTAAGCCAGAATGATTTTTTAAACAGTATAAGTCAGATCATGCCACTTTCCTGCCTGAATCCTTCCAGTGGGTTCCCACTGTACTTAGAATAAACTCAAACTCCTTAATATGGCCTGCAGGGCTCTCCACACTCTGGCCCTGCCCATGTCCCTGAAGCTGTCTCATGCCACACCTGCCCATCTTGCCTTCTTTCCATTCTGGGAACCCAGCAAGCCCATTCCCGCCTCTGAGCCTCTGTACTACTCTTCCCTCTGGTCCCTGTTCTTCCTGTGGCTGCTGGATCCTTCTGACCTATCACTCAGGTCTCACTTCTGAAAAGGTTTTTTTCCTGGCCACCTTATTTCAAGCAGCCTCCTGCCCCTCCCTCCAGCCCCCTGTTCCCAGTCACTGCCTATCCACCACTTTGCTGCATTTTCTGTACGGCACTTACCACTATTTGAAATACATGGCAACTTTGCCTGTCTCATCCCACTAGAATGCAGGGTCCCTGTGAGCAAGACCTGTCTTGGTCATTGCTAATTTCCAGCATCTAGAATAATGGCTTGCGCAAGGTAAGCATTCAGAAATATTTTCTAAAGGAATAGATGCCTAGAATCCTGTAGGCTCTAAATTATTCAGAGGAAAATACCAAGATTACTCCTTACAACCTTAATAACTAAAGTGCAGCTCTCCCAAACTGTGATCACACCTGACATCTTCTATATTTTACATCAAGAATGACACACTAACAATATTAAGCTGATAAGTCTGTACCAAAGGTACCCAAACACATCCTTATCAAAGAATTATTCTTTCACTCAGTTCCAACTAAAAAAGATAGGCACTGGTCCATGAATTTAGGGCTTAAAGGAAATTGGATATACTCCTTTTCTCAGTCCTGGTTCTATTTATTTGGTGTTCACTAACATCTGTCTGATTAGGAACTGTGACTGTCTTTGATAGCAGCAAATACATGAGTTATCTTAACCTAGGCATATGAGACAGTAAAAGGAAATGAGGATGACTCAGAGGGAAGAAGCCATGAGTGCAAGTAGATATGGTCAAATTTCTAAGGTCCATACAGAAGTTCATTTGAAGACAAATTGATGGGGATTCTCAGCTAATATTTTTAAGGCAAAATATACTGAATTACCTGAAGAGTATTAAAATACTCTTCAATACTTTACTGTATTTTGCGATATAAAAATCCAATTTTGTATTTTATGCTAGAGTTAGCATTCCTTCATAACACAGTTCTGTCAATGAGATACTTCCTTCATGTCAAAAGAAAATTCCAATAATCAGAAAAACAGCTGTGTAGATGACTCATACTAGGTTCTGCTAGGAAAGAATTTCTGTAAAAGAGGCAAGTACAAGAGAGTTCAATTGTAATTATATACCACAACTTTACCAGTTGAAAACATTTCTTACATCATGAGGAAAGTATTCAAGCAGTCAGGATGGGCACCTGAGTATGCGACTTGCAGCATAACTAAAATAGAAGAAGGGTTTAGTTACAGCAGCGAGGGCAAGCACGTGGGGTTTCAGAGTCAATCAGAGGGATGTACTACTCCAATTTGCTAATGCCCAGGTTTGCCCTGGATGACTGCTTCTGCTCTGACAAAGTCGTGGCCTTACAAAAATGACTGGGAAGCAAGTAAGCAACTCACCTTTAACTGAAGACCATTTAAGTGTCCCAGGGTGAGATCAGATATTTTGATCACCACAGGATAAATTATGGAGAAGCTGCAGTTGCGATGCTGGTGTGGAACTACCAGGGTGAACTTTCCATTTGGGGTCTGAGAGATGACATTGCAGGCTTTGTAGAAAAAATAAAATCACATTTGCATTACTTGGTTTGCTGGATTTTTATAGGAGTTTATTGTATATCCTTATTCTAGGCTCCTGTTCATGGTCTAGGGCCTTCTGCCTGGGAAGAGTTATATGTATCAACAAAGGCAATTTGGAGACAGGCAGGAGATGGGGAATAAAAGTCATCGGTGACATGTGGACATTGTCAGGAGGCCCTGGGCTGCAGGGTCTGCTGATCTTAATCTCAGGGGGTTACCTTGTTTATAACAATCACAAGACATAAAGCAATAACTGAACGAACAATACTAGCTGGTAGTAGTTCTAGGAGCATTTCAGTTAACCAATGTCCAGGTTCGAGTTAGGAATCTGAAAGAATCAAGGCTTTGAGGTGAGGCCAGAACTCAAACCCTGTCTGCCTGAAGCCCTCATTCATAGAATTTGGAGCCATAATGTTATTTTTGAAATAATAAAGTAAAGAAATAATTTCATTTAAAGTACTTTCTAATAGTGATGAAATAGGCTAAGAAAAAATAAAAAGACACCAGGCTTAAGTCTGAAGAATATTTGCCGGGTGTTAAGTGATAAGTTGACTAAATGGTAAATTTTTAATGTTTAGTTTACTCACAAGAATTTCTAAAATTTTTTGTTTCATATCTCATATCTAGATTTACAATATATTTATTCTTCTAGCTACGAAACTAGAAGCATCAGAATTTGTACTTTTTTGGTGATATTGAGACAAAAGTTTCTGATTGATCAGAACTACCTCTTGCTGCCTTCTTGTATTTTTAATTACATTTAATTTTAAAAAAACTGAAATTCCTTGATGCTTCTAGAAGGTTTCTCATTTCTAAGAAAACAAAATATAGGGAAAATATTTTATTTTGTCCTCTAGAATTATTTTGCACCATTGTTCAGAAATAGCCTTTTTGGCAGGGTCTTCTTTCAGAAATTCTTTTAAAAAGAGAAATCAGAAGATCAGTAGTACATTATTCTTTGGCAAATTAGGCCCCATCCTTCAACTACATAAAACGTTAATATAAATACTATTGCATGAAATCTAAAATGAGTGACATGCTTTCTTCTTATCTTTGGAAAGATTTTTCTCTTAATAGGGAAAAAAAACAATAAACAGAGGAGTAAGCTCATTTTGATTAAGATAATGTGCTTTAGGCCCAGGCTGTTCAGTTTTAGAGCACAATCTATGTGAGTGTCAATCAGAAAGGAAGTAAACTAGAGTGGCGGGCTGAGAATCAGAAGGCAACATTGAGGTGCTCTGGTCAACCCTCCACTCAGGGCATGACATCTGTCTACTACATCCCAAATATGCAGCCTTTAAGCCTTTGCCTAAATATCTCCAGGACTATAACTTCATATCTGATCCCGCAAGCTTATCTGGGATCAGTAGGATGACTTGGGAGATTAAAAGTTTGTCACTGAATGCATTGTAATACCTTAGGAGATCAGAATAAGACTTTGGAAAAAAATAGAATTGTATTTAGTATACATAAATTAGTATACTACCTAGCCTGGGAAATAAATTCATAACCATGAATAGAAAATACCCCTTAGGTCATTTCTAATGAAAACAAAATTGCCATTCAAATCATTCCTCAGTTCAAATTTCTCAAGTCCATGCAATGATATTACCTCTGAAAAGCAGGTTTGACACCCAAGTTCTGCCTTTTAACTGACAAGACAGGGAGCCCACTTACGAAAGAGGTTGGGATCTGTCTTTATGGTTAACGTAAATCCATTTCCTGGTTCATGGACCCGGAAGAAGATCATGGCCACGTTCTGGGAGGATCTAATGCTCCTCCTGCTCAGACCACTCTCGCAGAAATCTATATACCGCTCCGTCGTGGGGAGAGGATGATCCTGGGAACTGGGGAACTTCTCCCCCTTGAGAATCCAACCATCAAATACCTTTCAAAAAATATAGACATAGATGCTATCATTTCCATCAGCTCCTGAAGTCATGGGTGTGTTGAAAGAGGGAAAAAGTTATTCAGCAATGGGCCTTCAGTCATAAGTGAGGAATACACAGCCTACCCTCCCTTCCTGCTTGCTTTTCATTTGAATATTTTTTTGACTTTGTGAGTTGTTTGCAAGTAATATTAATTAATTAATGCTTATTTTTCATTACAAATAAAGCTTTCAAAGTAAATCAACTGTCCTGTATTTATTTTATCATTTCAACCACCTTGGTAAGTGAAACTACAGGCAATGTACATTTTTATCTTGGTCACATTTTCCACATCCCACCTTCAGAAGAATTCAACAGAAACATAACTTGGATTTTGTTCAACTGCTCTCTTTCCTGTAGTCATTGAAATGTGAACAAAATATCTCAAAGATAGGTAGCAAAAGAAAAAACTGGAGCAGCAACTTTACCTGCCAATGGTTATTTATGCCCATTTTTATCTTTTTTTTTTTTATCATCACATACTACTTTAAAATATCAAGAACTGCTTCAACAGTGAGGCAATGATGGCTGCTATGCCAGTTGGGACTTTTTCCCTTCACTTGTTAAACTTTGCAGTTGGACAAAGGGTCACTTTCTATTGACTCTACTCCCCAAATCACCACATGTCTCCAGTTTAATCAGTCCAGTCTAGTCCACATGAACAAAATTGCCAGCAACCTAGCTACAAATTATTTCCAACGTGGTTGCCCGCTTTCAAAGTAATTCTACTTTGGAGGTTTTAATCATGATTATTTTAACTGGACAGTAGAACTCCATCAGCCATTCTAAGCTGACCTGTTAGACTTATGGACACTGACGGGAAGCGGGGATGTTGCTGATTTGGGGGGCTTGTCCTCTCCTCCACCTGTCTCAAACTAGATTCCCCCTCAGCATCCTTCGCAGCAGCCAATGCCCTACTGCTCCATAATTGTGTCGCCCAGGCATTGAAGACAGCCTCTGCGCGCTTGGAACAGCTCCGCCAACAGAGGGACCAGCGGGAGCGAGGCGGACCCAGATCTCAGACGTGAGCGTGGGGCGAGCCCTCTAACCAGGACCGGCCCGTTCGGTGGACTGGAGCACTGGTTCCTAGTTAGTTTTTACCGTATTTCTTCTGCCCCAGATTGCGTCATGCAGCATTTCGCGCTGCGAGTTCAAGTCTTTAGGAGTTCCCAGTGCCTCGAAAGCGCATAGAAGGCAATTAAAACCATTGCAGCGTTCAGAGGCACCAGCTCTACGGGGTGTGGGGCGAGGTCTAGGGGTTGGGGCGAGCTTTTCGCCGCGTGAGGGTCCCCGAGCGCGCCTCTCCGGCTCGGGCACCAGCGGAGTGTCTAATGAAGGGTTGTCGCCGGCTCCCCGCGCTCGGCAGCCCCAGGCTGGGCGCATCGCTCAGCCCTTTCCAACACTGGCGCGCCCCTCGGCTGGGGCTGCGCGAGGCAGGGACGCCTCACCTTCAGGAAGTCCCCGCCCTCACAGTCGATGGAGACCAGGTCGTAGTGGATGGTGATGAACTCCTCGGGCTGGCCGATGAAGAAGGCGGCGCAGTGCAGCTGCGGCCGGTCGGCGGTGAAGGTGAACTGGCCCTGGAGGCTCAGCATGTCCAGGCACCCTGGGGGAGGGAGGGCACGGGGCCGAGAGTCCCGGGCTGCAGCCACCGTGGCGCCGACCTTGGGCAGCCCCTCTGCGCGCGCCCCCTTCCCCGGCTCTGCAGCTCCCCAGCTCCCAGCCTCAGCTGCGCCGGGATCCCGCGCCCCGGGGTGCGTCACCCCCTCTTGTCCAGGGCGCGCCTCCTCGGACCGATCCTTAGCGGCGGGAATCGCGGCACTGGCGGGACCGGCCAGCCCTTCCCGGAGACGCCCGGGCCAACCTCCCGCCTCCCCGGGGCCCGCGGACGCCAGCCCGGCAGCCCCGACTCACGCAGAGCGCGGCGGTACGGCTGCTCCGCCGCCAGCTCCCGCTTCAGGTTGGCGCTGAAGAGCGGGAAAGGGTCGTAGTCCGCCGCTTCCCGCAGCTAGCAAGGAAAACCGGTCAGTCCGGAAAAGTTCAAGGGGTGGGAAAGAAAAGGGACCGGGAGCGGGGCACCCTCCCCGCCGCTCGGCAAGCGAATAAAGAGAGGGGGCTCAATGTCTCCCCGAGTCCGGAGAAGACGGGACGTTGACTCCTCTCCATCGGACCAGGGTAGCCCCCAGCGGCCAGAGGAAGGCAGGCAGTCGGGGATGCTGAGGGGCTGGGGGGAAGACCGGTCTAGGGCAAACCAGGGGAAGAGAGGCTCCAGCGGAGAGGAACAAAGAGCAAACCCCCAAGAGGCTGAGGACAGAGGCAGCCTGCCTGCCGCCCAGGGCTGAGCACTCACGCAAGGCAGGTGCGATGGGTCGACGCAGGGATGGCTCACCTCTAGGTACCGGCTCTCCCCTCTGAGAGCCACCAGGAAGATCAGAATGAAGTGGCACTGAAGTTTGAAGTTAGGTGACATGCTGGCCTTGCGTCGGCAGCTGGTATGCTCTGCTCCGGAGGTCTTGGGCTTTCCTTCCCACACCTTCGCGCAGCCTGAGAGCTAGAAGCTGGTAGGGTCCCTTTGCTGGGTCTCTTTTATAGAGCAGTGGGGAGCGGAGGCTCTCTGCCCCTTCCCGATCGCAGCTCAGTAACCATGGGTTACCCTGTCTCATTGACAAAGTACGTGGCGATGACGAGGGTCCGGCTCTCAGCCACAAATCTTCAGCGTGGCCCAGCATTATTCACCAAGAATGATTCCAGTCGCTACAACTTAGCGAGCTGAAAATGTAGGATTAAGAATGAGGCAGGGACGAAGAATAAGGGAGGGCATTTTCTTGACCTGCCAAATGGTACATTCTACTCTTCTGTGGACATTGGGGGAATTTTCAGTTTTGCAAATCAAAGTAACAAAGTTACACACATGCATAAAATACCCAAACACTTAGAAGGTTATCATGCAGCCTCATCACATAACCTTGGATGGAATCGTGCTGGGAATTATCAAAGAATTTAGTACTCATGCAATGGCTCATGCCTGTCAGTAAGAAACTTGAGACATTTTCAGCTCTAAAGAGAGGCTGACAGAAGTCAAAGTCTGATTTTGCAGAATATTGCAATAATGCAATTACAGGCTTTCTTCCTGTCCCTTAATCTTTGTTTTATTCTGTTGCTGTTTCTTAATAGTATTTCCTTAGTGGAAAGCTAACTCTGGTGTCAGTGGACTTCTGGATTTTAGCTGAGCTCTGCAACTTGCCCTGAGTGTTTGTATGATGTGCACACTCCTGAGCCAGGTAACTGTGTTATGACCTCAGCATCCATCTGGATCACTGAGGGATTAAGTCATTCCATTTCATGCCTTCAGATACCTGGGTTACTTTAACCTTCTGGTGGAAAGAACTACTGAGAAGCTCTATTATAACTGCTCACCAGCAAATTTACGGGGCTAAACAAATGACTTAGAAATCCAGAAATGAGTATAAGCTTATCTTTGCTGATTAGGAGAGAAGAAAATTGTTCTTCTGTGTGTCCAGAATTGTGGGATATATAGGGATGCTCCACTTTTGACTCTCCTACCCCTTTCCAGTCTATGCACTAAGCACCATTATTAAAAATTTTTACAAAATAATGAGACCGTAATACAGGATTTTAACAGAATGAAATGGCTGTATTTTTAGTTTAAACCTACTCAAAATTAAACAGTAATTAGTCTAGTGGTATCAGAACTTGACATTTTTATGTAGGAGACAATTCTGAGCCACAGAGAGTATGAGGGAAAAGAACACCCAGAGGTCATGAATGCTGGCCACCATGTCCTTCTCCCACTCCCAGGGACTGTTTAGAGTCTGATTTTTAGAAAGGGTGTTAAAAAACCTGAGAGGAATAAAAAAGGAGAAAAACAAATGGCTTAACCCCACCTTGGTTGGCCTCAAACACGCCAGGCCACCTTCGGGTCTGTCTCCCACACCTCTGTGCCTAGAGGGAGACTCAGACACACTCACCTGGCATGGCCCACACTCCTTTCCTGCCTGCTTAGCCTTAGCCTTGGCCTGCTCCCGGGAGTCAGTCCAGCACTCACCTTGGACACCTCTGTCTTTCCCCCCTTGGGGGTCTGGCACCTAGTGTCACTCCAGCTTGGTGCTGCTTTATTAGCACCACCAAGGAGACATTCTTCTCCAGCCAGCCCCTTCACACACCTCCACACACACACACACACACAAACACATGGACAACGATGATGTTCCCAATATGCCTTCATGATGCTTCCTCCTCAGGAACCACACGCAGCAAGAGCTGGGATGAATGAGGGCCAACACAACGACTGATTTTACATAATATGATAACATAGCTTCTGATTTTATTAATACATAATAATCCACACATTGTACTATAAAATGAACTTCATCCCCACCAAAGCCTATGTGAAGAAATTACTGTGTAATTTTCACCAGCTTAGTAAATATCTACTAAGCCAGTAGAAACTGCTTTTTTTATTTCTAAAATATTTATTGAATTATAAAATCTATAACTATACTTGAGAAAGAGCTAAGATATTGCCAAATATTCCCCATTATTTACAACTTAAATGTTGCCAGTAAAGTACAAAGAAATTTACATAATAAAGAATATTTCTTCTAAAATACAATTTACTTTTAAAGAAGTTTGTCTCTATAGTCAATCTCTATCTTTTTTTTTTATTTCAGCATATTATGGGGGTACAGATGTTTAGGTTACGTATGTTGCCCTTGCCGCCCCACCCAAGTCTGAGTTTCAAGTGTGTCCATCCCTCGGATGGTGCGCATTGCACTCTTTGTGTACGCATATACCCGTCCCCTCCTCCCTGCCCGACATCCAGTAGATGTTATTCTTATATGTGCACTTATGTGTTGATCAGTTAATACCAATTTGATGGTATTAAGAAGCACATGTGGTACTTCTTTTTCCATTCTTGGGATACTTCACTTAGTAGAATGCATTCCAGCTCTATCCAGGAATATACAGGAGGTGTTATATCACCATTGAGAAACTGCTTTTTTTAAAAAAAATAATAAAAATAAGGATAATTAGGCCAGGTGTAGTGGCTCATACCTGTACTCCCAGCACTTTGGGAGGCTAAGACGGGAGGATTGCTTGAGGCCAGGAGTTTGAGGCTGCAGTGAGCTATGGTCGCACCACTGCATTCCAGCCTGGGTGACAGAGCAAGACCCTGTCTCTAAGGAAAAAAAAAGTAAAGGTAATTGAAGGATGAAAACTATAACCTATAGAGGAAAACTTAAAAGATAAAATTAGAGGACAAAGAAAAGCCAAATAGCAATTCTCTTAATGAAAGTATTAAAAATGGGTGAGAATGGCGGAAGAGTAATTTGGATTAGGCAGAAGAAAATTTCTGGGCAATAAGTAGGTGTATGTTTGAGGACGGAGGATAAATTGTTTTCATGGACTTATTTGGTCATTCACATAATTAGCTTATTATGTGAAAGCTAATATTTACAATTAGCTGTTTGTTCAACCAAATTGTCACCTGTGTTAAGCTTGAAGGACAAAGTGGCCACACAATATCAGATCCACATTCAATCCATGAACATGGGGTGGGAGAATGCTGAATTTAAAATTATGCTGAAGAGGTGCAGACAGACTACATCTAACTAGCATGCAGAGGGACTTTGTGGCCTAGAAACACAGCCTACAACATGACTGTGATAGCCAAGTGCAAGCCTGCAGAGTCTCTGCCACAGCTTATACACTGAGGTGTCGGGAGCAGCAAAGGGGACTACATAATCTCATGTCTCTTTCTATTCTAGGGTCCCATGATCCCATTAACTGCCATGTGAGTTGTATTTAACTCACACTAGTTTTGAGCCCGGGGCCTCATGAAGCATATGTATTAATAACTCACACGTCTTTTCACCTTAGGAGCCTCAAGAACTACTTTTCAAGTTGCTTGTAACTCACACATGGAAAACAATAAAAAATAACAAATTTTCATAAACTTAGAAAGGATCATTTTGTTTTCGAAGTTTTTATTCTATGTTCGTAATAAAATACCGTGGCCCCAAGGGGGAAAAAAATTTTTTTTCTAGTGCGGCAGTCAACATGTTAAGTATTTCCTCCCTATAATACTAAATTTTCTCTTTTGTTTGTCATGTCAACAGAGAACATCACCAATACATGCTGTAGAAGAACTTCCTTTTTCCTTTCTTGGCCAATTTGTTGAAATGTTGGAAAATGGAATATATTATTAAGTTCTTCAAGAAATAAAGATGGGGTGGATAAACTTACTATAGTTAGCCAACAAAAACAACAGCAAAACAGTTTTCAGTTGCTTTCAAGATGACTTTTTGTTTGAATGAATTTGGTTATTATTTTCTACTTTATTGTGGTAAGAATACTTAACATGAGATGTACCCTCTTAACAGACATTTAAGTGCACAACACAGTATTGTCAACAATAGGCACAATGTTGTATAGCAGATCTCTAGAACACATTCGTCTTGCATAAGTAAAACTTCATACCCATTGATTAGCAACTCCCAATTTCATTCTCCCCTAAACCCCTGGCAACCCTCATTCTACTCTCTGCCTCTATGAGTTTGACTACTTTAGATACTTCACATAAATGGAATTGTGCAGCATTTGTCCTTCTGAGACTGGCTTATTTCATTTAGCATAATGTCCTCAAGGTTCATCCGTGTTGTAGTATATGACAGGATTTCCTCCTTTTTAAGGCTAAGTAATATTCCATTGTATGTATATACCACATTTTCTTTATCCATTTATCAACACGTAGGTTGTTCCCACATCTTGGCAGTTGTGAATAATGCTGCAATGAACATGGGGGTACAGACATCTCTTTGAGACACTGATTTCAACTCCTTTGGATAAATACCCAAAGGTGGGATTGCTGGATCATATGGTAATTCTATTTTTAATTTTTTGAGGAAACTTCACACTGTTTTCCGTAATGACTGTGCAAATTTATTTTCCTACCAACAGTGTACCAGAATTCCCTTTTCTCCACATCCTTGCCAACGGTTATCATCTTTCATCTTTTCGATGCTAACCATCTTAACAGGTGTGAGGTGATATCTCATTGTGGATTTAATTTGCATTTTCTTGATAATTAGTGGTGTTAAGCATCTTTCCATATACCTGTTAACCATTTGTATGTCTTCTTTGGAGAAATGTCTAAGTCATTAGCCTAATTTTTAATTGTATTATTAGTTTTTTTGCTATTGAGTTGTAGGGGTTCATTATATATTTTAGAAATTAACCCCTTATCAGACATATGGTTTGTAAATATTTTCCCCCATTCCTTAGCTTACCTTGTCTCTTTGTTGATTGTTTCCTTTGCTATGCAGAAGCTTTGTAGTTTGTAGTCCCACTCATCTATTTTTAGTTTTGTTGCCTGTGCTTTTGGTGTCATATCCATGAAGTAATTGCCAAAATCAATGTCATGAAGCTCTTTCCTATGTTTTCTTCTAGGAGTTTTATAGTTTCAGGGCTTACATTTAAATCTTTAATCCATTTTGAGTTGTTTTTTGTTATGATATAAAATAAGGGTTCAATTTCATTCTTTTACACGTGGATATCCAGTTTTTCCGACACCATTTATGGAGAGGCTATCCTTTCCCCATTGTGTATTCTTGGCACCCTTTGTTGAAGATGAGTTGACCATATATGTGTGGATTTATTTCTGAGCTCTTTATTCTGCTCAATTGGTCTAGATATCTGTCTTTATGCCAGTACCATGTTGTTTTAATTACTGTAGCTTTGTAATATGTTTTGAAATTAGGAAATGTGATGCCTCCTGCTTTGTTTCTTTCTCAAGATTTTTTTGGCTAGTTGGGATCCTTTGTAGCTTCATATAAATTTTAGGGTTGTTTTTCTACTTTTATAAAAATGGATTTGGCTATTTTTTGGTACAATTGTTTTTAATAGATAAGATTTATTTTTCAGATGTGTTTGAGATCAGGAAGGAGGAAACTCAGCAAATACCCTTTGGGGAACTAGTATAAATCAGCCTTTGAATGAAACCCTCATGTGGCAGCTATTTTCAATCTAAATGAACATCAGCAGTCAGTAGAATGCAGGACTTTTGGGGGTTGCAAGTGATTGAAACCAAATTTGAACTTAAGCCAAAAGGGGAATTTATTACCAAGACACGGGGCATCTTCCAGAATGCATGGATGGGGAGAACTAAAGGCAGGGACTTGAATGCTGCTCTTCAGTCTCTCTGTCTGCAAGCTGCCTTCCCCCATGTCTGCAGTCCCTGTGGTGGTAAACAGGCCACCAACAATTCCTAAGCTTTATGTGTTACCATTAAACAAATAAAAATACCATGAACTCATGTTCTAATAATCCCCAGTCCACAAAACTGTGGAAGGAGGCTCAGAGGCCAGAGGGTAGGATCCTGTCATAACATGACTGTTCCTATGAGAGCATGTGGATGGAGAAGGGAGAAGCAGTTTTCATAAGAAGGACTCATGGATTCACGAAATAATCGGTATCTACAACAGAACAAAACAAAACAAACCCTACCTGGGTCCAATGACGTCTTTGATCATAAATTTTCTCACTTGCCAAATAGTAATATATACTGGGAATTATTGTAGGGATTAAATATTATAACATATGTAATACATAGAGGATAGATTTAAATGATAGCTATTATTAAATTATAGCAATCATATTATATGTCTTTATCACTAGGGTTTTACTTCTAATGATAATAGTGTTATATGGGTGCATGCATAGGATATGTTTTTCATATTATTATTAAATTAGAATGAACGGCTTCATATTAGCACATTAACAGACTTTAAAAACCATGCTTAGAAAAAGGAAGAACTATAATTACACAACTGCATTTCAAAAGATTAGCTGAGAATGGGTCCCATAAGGATGATGCACCATAATGGACAGCAGTGTCGCTGTGTCAGAGAGAAAAGCTGAAATGAAGAGTGTAGTGAAATTGAGACGATTGAGGAAAGAGGGAAGTTGAAGTCACGAAGCAGAAGCCACAGAAGATAAGATCATTAGGAACTGCCCAAAGTACTCTGATCCCATATCAAGGACTGTTGAATGACATCGCCTGTTATGGCCTGGGAACACTGGGAATAAGAAAGTAGTGATTTGGCAAGACGGTTTCCAAAGAGTAATGATGGGAGGAAAGAATGAGAGGTTATCACAGGGTCAGAAACAAACTCCAGACTGAAGAGATCTTTCTATATCCAGCCAGGTAGTCAACCCTTCTTCAAAGACAGCAGCCCTGTAAATTAACCAAATGACTAGAGTAGCAGCAAAAAGCGAGATGGCGCAGCTCAAAGCAAGACACCTGCAGATCAATAACTGTAAAGGAGATTGGGGATTGTTCACGTTTGCGCAACGGCTTCCTTGACTTTGGAGTGACATTGTTATCTCATCTCCCTTCAGGCTTACTCGAAAATATGCCATGACTAACATCTAGCCAGTAGATCATAATGAAATGTCATTTAATATCCCTCACTGCCTGCATCAAAGGGAAAAGTACCGCCAGGTCCAGAACGGTTGTATGTCATTAAATAGTGGTGACGCGTATCCACACGTAACGGCCTCTTCCCTGACGGCAGAGAAATGCAATATAAAGAGTCTCATTCCTTAGTGCCTTAGAATAGATCCAAAGGAGAAAAGTCTGCCAGCTATGTGCAGTGACACGAGAGGTTCTAAATAAGGACAGCAGGAGAGAAAACTGCAAGCTAGGCAGTGTTTAGTTATCTCTGGTGCCTCCTTATCTCACCTCCGCGGGACCCCAGCCAGCGGCCAGCCTACTTCCCCCTCTGCCAGCCCTTCCTCCCTCCTGCCTTCTTTGAGCAAACTCTGAGCAACAGATTTAGTTGTATACTCAGAGTATTTTATATATGGCTTGAATAGCCTTTACCATATTTTATTCTAACTTTTAATATGTCTGTTTTCCACCCTAAATGTAAACTCCTCAAAGCTCCCCCCTGCATCTGAGTTCCCCCCTCCCTCCCCAGCACCCAGCACACATACACCTGGCACTTCTGGGTGCCACTTAAAAACAAATTGAATAAAGGAGCTTCTACTTCCACCTAGTTACAAATTAGAGAATAGTCACCACCAAAATGTCATTGACAACATCCAAAGATATGGCACCAGCCAGGCAATGAGAGTCGAATGGGAAAACTTCAGGAAAGGGAAGCAAAGAGATGCTGAAACAATTCCTGGGGTCACCACTAAAAGACCACAGCCAGCTCCCCAGTGCAGTAGTGACACAGGTGGGGAGGCAGCTGGAGGGACAGGCCCCGGACAGGGTGAGGCAAGTAAGGCGCTCACCTGGGACACAAAAATTTAAGGGGCTGCTGAAAAACTCAGTCATGACAAATGATATTGTAATGCAATCTGTTATATGAAAATTAATGCAAAAATCTATGCTGAACAAAATATCAAAGTTTTCAATAAGTATACCAGCAGTATCAGTGACTTTTCCTTTTGCTTCAGGCCCCACTATGGCCCAGCACAGCACTGTGGAGGTAGCATGTAGGCAAAATTTCATGGGAGTAATCATGAGGTGGAAGGATCGCTTGAGGCCAGGAGTTCAAGACCAGCTTGGACAACATAGTGAGACTCTGTCTCTATAAAAAAATGATTAGGCTGGGCGTGGTGGCTCATGCCTGTGATCCTAGCACTCTGGGAGGCCGAGGTGGACGGATTGTTTGAGCTCAGGAGTTCAAAACCAGCCTGAGCAAGAGCGAAACCCCGTCTCTACTAAAAATAGAAAGAAATTAATTGGACAACTAAAAATATATATAAAAATTTAGCCAGGCATGGTGGCACATGCCTGTAGTCCCACCTACTCGAGAAGCTGAGACAGGAGGATCGCTTGAGCCCAGGAGTTTGAGGTTGCTGTGAGCTAGGCTGACGCCACGGCACTCTAGCCCGGGCAACACAGTGAGACTCTGTCTCAAAAAAAAAAAAATGATTAAAAAATTAACCAGGTGTGCTGGTGCACTCCTGTAGTCCCAGCTACTCAGGAGGCTGCAGCGATAGGATCGCTAGAGCCCAGGAGTTCCAGGCTGCAGTGAACTGTGATGGCACCACTGCACTCCAGCCTGGGCGACAGAGGAAGGCTGTAAATGAACAAACAAAAAACTCCATGGGAGTAATCAGAATTTTAGGGGTTTCATCTGGTTTCTGTATATGTTAGCTGACAGAGTGGAAACAAAGGGCCTGGATTAGGTGTCCCAAGCCCTGGACCCTGATGGGAGCTTGGCCACGTCATTCACCTAATTTCTAAGATGACGGAGGTGGGAGTAACTGTCAGGATCACTGTGGGAAACAGATGGCATCTCGAAGTGGCTAATTAGAAGAGAGTTTTATGAAAGGATTGTTTACAAAGGTGTGGGCAGTGGGCAGGGAAACCACAATAGAGGATGTGGTGTCCCAGGACCCACAGCGGAGAGGAGCTGTCACTCAGCCTCCTGGATGCAGAACACGGGAGGAGGACACAGACAGGAACAGGTGGGGCCAGAGGAAGACATCTAGTCCCGGGGGCTATCGGGACTCTAAGGTCTTGCGATAGTTTTAAAAATTATCTGCAAATTCCTTGACAATTCCCACAAAAAGGTGGAGACTAATTCTCTTTCCCCAGAATATGAACTGATCTTAGAGACGTGTTTCTAATGAATTGGCAAAGTGACACCGTGTGACTTCTGAGGCTAATAAAAAGTAATGTACTTTTAGCCTGGAGTTCTCTCTCTCTCCTGGGACAAGTGCCATTGGTGTCCTGAGCCACCGTGTATGGAGTTCAGCTGCCATAAAGCCATCATGCTGGAGAGGCCATGTGGGGAGACCACATAGATACAGGGAGATGCCCAGGAGCCCCAGCTGTTTCAGTTCCCAGATGTTTGGATCATCTGAGTCCAGGTAAAGAAGCCCTCAAGGTAACCCCAGTTCCAGCCACCACCTGACTGCAGCATCATGAAAGACCCCAGGCCAGGACCACCCCAGTAACTACTTCCCATACCTGATCCACAGGAACCATGAGAGATAATAAACAGCTGTTGTTTTAAGCCACTAAATTTTGGAGGGAGGGATGTGTTATTCAGGAATAGATAACTAATAGGGACCCTTTCCACTTCTAATATCCTACATTCTCTGGGGCTTTGACTTGGGGAGTCCCCAAGCACTCCAGCTGTGTGACAGCCTTTGTCTGGGAAGCCCTTGAGCTGAATCACCATCTGCGAGGCACGGCCTCGTGCCCAGAAAGCCACTTCCAGACTGAGTTGACATCTGTAAAAATGAGCTGGCTGGTGCCAAGCTCAGCTTATGGGGACATGGGAAGTGGCTGGAGGGCAGAAACTAACACCCTAATGCCGCAGCCCTGAAACCAGCAAGCCCTAGCCAGCTGGTATTGGAATTATGCAGGAAAGATCAACAAACACTGCTCCCTTTTCAATGCTCACATTTTTACACTTCTAATCATTACCACTGTGCAAACAGAACAAAGTTCCTCTAAATTGTTCAGGGGAGGAAGACCGTTTAATATTGAGGAAATCAGTTTTCTTGCCAACATAATAGCTATATTGTAGGTCCCATTCATGTTCTAAAATCTCATGGTATAAAACTGACCAGGACACTAAACAACTTCAGGGTTAAAAAGTAAACATCCAGAACCAACTGAAAGAGCTTTCAATGGCCAAAATTGGAAAAATTTGAGCAACAAAACCAACAAAGTAGTATTGGATTGCAACCCAGTATATAAATAAATTTCCATGAGTCCATGCCAATATAAATGATTGAATAAATTCATAAATGAGGAGAAGAGACACTTCTCTCATGCAGACAAATCCCAAATGATTTATGATACTCTGGCATCAAGAAGGGGAAGCATAATTCTCTACTGCTTAAATGTGGGCTGCACATAGTGACTTCCTTCCAAAGAGTAGAGTATGGGAAGAGGCAAGGGAGGTGTTGAGTGGGCGAGGAGTAACCTCACAGTGGAAAAGCCTGACCAACATTGTCTCAGCTGGATCAAGGTCAACATCACAGTTATAAGTCACACTGGTAGTGTGTACCCTTGACATGATGTGATGAAAATGGCACTTTACCTCCAAGATCTTCCTCTTATAAACCCATAACCCAAACTAATCATGTGTAAAACATCAGATAAATTCCAATAGAGGAGCATCCTATGGTATACCTGAGCAATACTTCTCAAAATTATCAAGGTCATCAAAAACAAGGAAAGTCTGAGCAACGGTCACAGCCAAGAGGAACCTAAGGAGACACAACAAGTAAATGTAACGTGGTATCTTGAATGGGATCCTGGAACAGAAAAAGAACATTAGGTAAACACTAAAGAAATCTGAATTAATTGTGGACTTTAGTTAACAATAACATGTCAATATTGATTCATGAATTATAACAAATGTACCATAATAGTGTTAATAACAGAGGAAAGGGAGGGGGGTGCACGAGAGCTCTGTACTGTCTCTTATTTTTTTCTGTAAATCCAAAACTGTTCTAAAACAATAGTCTATTAATTTAAAAAATAAAGTCAATTTTTAAAAGTTAACATCCATATATAGATTTTTCAGTATCAGAATGTATTTGGTATCTGTCAGGCAAGACCCAAAGAAGTTTTATCTCCAAAATTTCTCAGACCTTCCTTTCCACCTCATAAGAGAATTATCTCTTAATTGTATTCATATGCAGTTATGCCCTATCTTTTCCTCAGCCTCCATTTCTCTGGCTTCTACTTGTACCATGCTGCAGAAGCTTCTCTTACTTAGGCTACTCCTAATTTTTACATCTACTGATCACTTTCTTTCTTCCTTGACTTCTCTGCATTTTTTGACACTTTCACTTTTTCTTCTTTTGGGAACTATTACTCTTTTGGTTTTAGGTAAACTTGATCTTTTAAAAAAAAAAGAGTCAGATATGTACTCATTTTAAAAACACTGAAAAAACGAGTTAAACCCCAATTTTATTTCATATTATTTCATCCTTTACATGATACATAAATATTTGCAGGACCAAATTTAACAGTTGATTTTATTTACATCTTCAACATTAGAAGGCCAGAGTCAAAAAAAAAATGGTGCTAAATTTTTTTCCTTACAAAATCTTTTTTCTCTCTAAGTCTGAAATATATGATTCTAAAGAAGTAAATCATTTGTAATTGTTTGTAAACAATTTGTTTTTGTTTACAAAACAAAACAAAATGGGGGGGCAGGGAGGTCATAGTAGGTTGTCCTTAAAGTTACTGGCCATGTTTTCAGGAGGCAGTGGGATGTGCAAGACAGGGTTGCATATTCCAAGATTTCAGCTTTAAGTTTAGAATACTTTTTTGCTTGTTGAGCAAAGAAAGGGCTAGAGGCACATTTTATTAGCTTAAAAACATGAGATGATGGAACAACTAGATATTTGTATGGGAAAAAAACCTAGTCCCTACTTCACACCATTAATAAAAATTAATTTAATATGGGTTACAGACATAGGTACAAAAGCTAAAACTGTAAAGCATGTAGAAGAAAATATAGAATATCTTTTCAACCTTGGAGTAGGCAAAGATTTCTTAGTTTATAGAAAGTACTAACCATAAAGAAACATCATTTAAATTTTATTAAAATTAAACATTTCTGTTCACCAGAAGACATTATTGGGGCTGAGTTCAGTGGCTCATACTTGTAATCCCAGCATTTTCGAAGGCCCAGGCAGGAGGATCGCTTGAGGCCAGGAGTTCATGATCAACGCGGGCAAGATAGTGAGACATTGTCTTTACAAAAATAAGAAAAATTAGCTGGGCATGGTGGTGTGCTTGTAATCCCAGCTACTCAGGAGACTGTAGCAGGAGGATCACTGACCCCAGAAGTTCAAGGCTGAAGTGAGCTCTGATCATGCCGCTGCACTCCAGCCTGGACTACAGAGCAAGACCCTGTCTCTAAAGAAAAAAAAAAACTAAAAAAACTAACAACAACAAAGAAATCACTGTTCGGGCTCAGAAAATGATACCCCAAAGTGAAGGCCTTGGAAGCAGCCTCAGAAACAAAGTTTCTGTCTGACTTTCTCCTGCCCTCTCATCTCTCACCCTTCGTTCTCCCCAAGGCAAGCCATAGAAACTAGAATTCCTCTTCCCCAGGCAGGTTATAAAAACCAGAACTCCTTTTCCCCAAAGCGAGCCATAAAACCTAAAAATATGACTCTAACCTTCCCCTGCCTTTCTGTGTAAGAAATGACTATAAATAAATTCTCTGACCTACTGGATTCCCCCCTCCGTCTGTTCCCATTTTGTCCCATCCCAGTTCTACGTGGCTGTCCATTCTTCATCTAATGTAAGCATAAAATTAGACAGTTTTCCCCGGGTCTTTGGATCTTCATTCTGAAGGCTCCCATGTCATGTAAAACCAGGATTAAATACATTTGTTGTGCTTTTCTCTTGTTAACCTGTCTTTTGTTATAGGGGTGTCGGCCATGACCTTTATGATGGGTGAGGAAAGGGATCATACTTTTCAGCCCCTACAACACCACCAAGAAAATGAAAAGACAAGAAAGGGGAATTATTATGAATTCATATATCTGACAAATCAATAATATAGAGAAAACAATTCTATTTTTAAAATGGACAAATGAATAGGCACCTAACAGAAGAAGATATATCAATTGCCAATAAGTACATATAAAGGTGTTCAACACCATCCGTCATCAGGAAGTGCACATTAAAACCACAATGAGATACCACTTTATATCCACTGAAGGGATAAAATTAAAAAGACTGATAACAACATTAAGAAAAATATAAAGGTAAACAAATTGTAGTGTATTCATATAATAGAAAACTACTCAGCAAAAAGTGGACAAGAACTACCGGTCCATGGATCAACATGGATGAATCTAAAAATTGTTATGTTCTGGAAAAAAGAAAAGAAAGAAAGTCAGACATAAAAGGAGTGCATGCCACATGATTCTAAGGTGATGAAGTTCTAGAACAGAAAAAACCGATTCATGTTGACAGAAATCAGAACAGTGTTTCCCTCTAGGAGTGGGGGATTGACGGGACACAAGGAAATTTCTTGGGGGGATGGAAATGTTCTATTTCTTGATTGGTTGGTATAATAGTTACATGGTGCATTGGTTTTTCAAAACTCGTCAAATTGTACAGTTAAGATTTGTGTATTTTAACATGCACAAAGTATGCCTCAATTTAATAATATTGGGCAATAAAAATCATGGGCAACAATGTGTGACACCTTTTCAAACTTTCAAGAGAAATGTTAACAAACTCTTGTTCCCTGAGGAACACAAGCGAGGGGTGACTGAGAGATGTAAAGTAGAGCAAGAGGAAATAAAAAAAGAAAGAGGGAATGAGAGCACAGAAGAAACAGAACAGGAATGGAAGAAGAAAGGGAGAGAAGGCACACAGGGAGGGAAGAGATCTTGGTCCTCATCCTGTTCCTGTCGTCCTCCTAGTGCTACTTCTTGGGATAGTGCCAACTTTTTTTGAATTGTAAAATGTGTAATACATAGGGAAGAGTGTATGAAATGTGCATTTACAGTTTAAATAAGAATAAAATGTGTTACCATCCATATTGCTAACACTCTATTTCTTAGAAGAAATCAAAGATTACTAGGGCACTAGCCTGTTGCAGCTCCTTCCCCCCCATCACAGAGAGCGAGAGTACTCATTCCTCTACTTTTCTTTTGGTTATGCCATCTATATATGTGTCCCTAAGTGATATATTGTTTAATTTTGAAATCTTGAGGAGCAAGCACAAATTTTGCCTTTGTGAAGAAGCCTTTTCCAATCTCTTACCTGGAAGGGTAAGAGTCTGGCTGCTGGTGCTCTGGAAGCGGGTGGAAACGTCTGGGAAGGTTTTGCAGTCAGGATTTGCTGTGCACAAGATCACTATACCTTCAGATTAGGGTATGGCACTCAGACTTTCAACTGTGTCTGGTGTCATAGTACAGAGACTCTTTCCAGAGAATAAGCCTCCAAACCTCTGTGGGGTCGGGGAGGACAGGCTTAAGGACTGGGGAATGACAAACAAGGAGAGACTGTCTCCTGAGACCTAGCACTTCTCAGACAACGCTCATCAGTGCTCCTTAGGTGGTGCCCTCTCCTCCTCCCTCCGCCAGCCTTCCTCCCCAGGGAAAATTCTGCAGCTTAAAGCAACTTGGTTTATGGCTCTCCCCACCGCTGCCTTGAGGGTGGGCTTTGCTAGCCTATCAAACCAGTTTCCGTGCTCACATCTGTTTTCCAGCTTCCAAAATGTTCTTGCTGTTGTCTCCTTCACGGCTGTCCTCATCTGTGTGTGTGTGTTTGTAAGAAAACTTCTTTACAGGCACTTTAATGAAGTTTTGGGAGAAAGTGAAATTGGATACTGAGTTCAATCTGCTATCCTCACTTCACAAATATAAAAAAAAATAGTTTTTTCCTCTATTATATAAAAAAGTTACATGTTCATGGTAAAAAGAAAAACTCTTTTAAAATACAGATAAGTAAAAAGAGAAAACATAAGTCAACCTTAATCCTACCATGTAGATATAACCATAGTTAATTTTGAGGGTATTTTATTTTATTTTATTTTATTGAGACGAGGTCTTGCTCTGACACCTGAGCTAGAGTGCGTGGCCTCCTCATACCTCACAGCAACCTCAAACTCCTGGGCTCAAGCAACTCTCCTGCCTCAGCCTCCTGAGTAGCTGGGACTACAGGCATGCGCCACCATGCCTGGCTGATTTTTCTATTTTCTGCAGAGACAGGGTCTCAGTCTTCTTGCTCAAGCTGGTCTTGAACTCTTGGTCTTAAGCAATCCTCCCACTTTGAACATTTTGGTCTTTATCCTTCCAGATACATAAGTAATTTTTCTTATAAAAATTACATATACTATTTTGCAATATGATTTCTTTATGACACACATCACAAACATGCTTTTATGTCATTAAATATACTTTTTCCACATCATTTAAATTGTTGCACAGCATTTTATTGGCATGAGATATTATTTTATTTAACCAATCCCCTATTAACGAACCTTTCTATTGTTTCTAATACAGTAACTTACTATCATAATGAAATTGACATATAATTTAAAATCCCTTATTTTGAATCTCTAGACTTAAAGCTAAAGACATAAGCCAATGGATTCTCAAAGGTGATATCTCTTTGAGTCCAGGATCAAGGATAAATCAACAGACCAGGGAGAAGGCAGTACCATATATAGTATCAGAGGCAAGATAAATCAATTACTTTCATAAAATTATGAACACTCTGAACCAGATATATTCCCCCAACATTCACTCACTGCCTTCTTTTCGATTTAGAGGAGAGTTCAAAAGGAAAGGCATAGAAATATGTGGCCAGACTGAGCAAAGTGGTTGCTTATTTATGAGGCTAAGATGGTGGATTTTAGATTGCATTTTATAGCACACTATTCCTGTCTGTTAAGGCCTCTGGGTATTCTGAGATCAAGAAAGTTCAAATTAATCTCAATGATGTGTCAAATTAGTAATCATATTAATTCCATATTGTCACCTGCTCTTTGGCAGGTTTGATAAACCACATGTTAAATTGATTATGCAAATAATTTTAGGTAAATTAAAACATCTGTTCCACACATCACCAGATTTCAAGGTGAAAGTCTTCCTGAAGGTTAGTTTTTAATCCTGCACTAAATACTGCACGTCTTTTGGCTGCACCGTGCACTGGTTTGCCAGCACCTCGGCTCACCATTTGTGTCTTTCTTTTCCTATGCCACACATCAGGATGCTACATGTTGGCAGCATTGGACGGTAAGCTGGTTTGTTTTTCATACATAATATACATTGACATGAACTATAAAAATGGGAATGAAAAATATGACATAACTATAAGAGATTTATCTTTTCACTTCATAAGAGGATAAGCCATGAGGCCACAAAGGACATGCAGGGTGGACACACTGGAAATCATTCCCGGAGACCCCAACAGAATATGTGAGCTTGGATAACTCTTATTGTTCTAGTACAATGTGCTGCTGTAACAAAATACCACACACTGTAATTTATAAACAATAGAAATTTATTTCACACTGCTCTGAGGCTGGGAAGTCCAAGATCAAGGCACCAGAAGATTTGGTGTCTGGTGAGGGCTGCTCTCTGCTTCCAAGATGGCGTCTCCTTGCTGTGTCCTCTGGAAGGGAGGAACCGTGGTGGAAGGGACAGAAGGGCAAGAGGGCACTCCCTTCAACCTCAAACCCTTTTATAAGGATGCTAATCCCATTTATGGGGGTGGGGACCATATGACTTAATCACCTCCTAAAGGCCATACCTATTAATATTGTTGCATTGGAGATAAAGTACCAACATGAATTTTGGAGGGACACCATCATTCAAACCATAGCACTTATCTACTCATTTCTCCCTTTCAGAGAGATCACCTACCCTTGAGTTTGTGATGATGACTTTGTTTCACTTGCTACTAGCTCTTCTTAGTTGCATTTTCAATAGAGAATAATGAAGTCATTCTCAAATTTCAGTTTTGCATAAGAATCAACTGAGGAGCTTGTTAAAAATATAAAGATTATCATGTAGCAGGACTGGGGTGGGGCCTAGGAATCTACATTTTTCAAGCACTCAAGATGATTCTGATCCAGTGGTCTGTGGTCTGCATTGGGAGAAATACCTGGTCGAGGATGATTAAGAGCATGGACCTGGGAATGGGACTTCTCTGGATTTGAATTCTTCCTCTGCTACTTTTAATATTCTCTCCGTGGCCCTGGGCAGTTATTTAATATAAGTCTCAGCTTCCTAGTCCACACCATGGGATACTACAATATGGATGAACCTTGAAAACACTATGCTAAGTGAAATAGGCCAGAAATAATTCCTAGAGACAGAAAGTAGACTAGCAGCTACCAGGGCTTGGGGGAGGAAAAAAATGGGGAGTTTTTGTTTAACAAGTGCAGTTTTTATTTGGGATGATGAAAAAGTTCTGGAAGTGGATGGCGGTGGTGGTTACACAGCATTGTGAATGTACTTAATACCACTGAATTGTACGCTGAAACATGGTAAATTTTGTTATGTATACTTTACCACAATAAAAAGAAAGATGTGGCCATGAAGGAGTGAGAATAATATTTTCAAGTTGTAGTTTTAAAAATAGGAATATAATTTCTGCTCTCCTGAGAAGGTTGTGAATATAGAGTAAGATAATATATGAAAAGTGCTGACTTAATACAGGGCCTGGCTACCATCCGAGTAACAAGTGACAGCTCCTTCCTGCACACAGCAACATTTCACCGGCTGTTCTGAGAAGGTGAGTGTGTATGTACCACCAGATGAGGCTGAAACTCGACCGGATCAGGGACTTCTCAGTGCTCTAAGGTGCATTCTTGCTGTCCGGAGGTGATCCCCTCTCTTACTCCAATTCTAGGGCTGCTTCTAGAAGAGGCTGACTCACTCCACGGGACTCTCCCAGACTCCACTGCTCCCAACAGAGGAGACACCACTAGAACAGCTTCCTCCTTTCCATGCTGTCCCTTGAGGGAGGGGAGAACTCCACTCAGCAACACAGTAGAGAATGGAGGGGGAGCCTCATCCTGGGGACCCAACCTGCCATCGGGTGCCTCCTGGCTTCTCTGAGGCTCTGCGTCCCTTCCCCCACCGGATGCACCCTCCTCTTCCCCTCTCCTTTGAATCATCTCAGTCTTACACAAAACTCAGCACACTGTTGACGCATTGAAAAACACATCCTTAAACATTCTTTTAAAAATAACTCCCACAGTTGCAAATAGCAAGAATTAAGATTATTTCACTAAATTAAATTTAATTACAAAAGTACCTCTTTGTTTTCCTTTGGATTTATTTTAGCATCGATGAGGCGAATATAATTTTGATTTCTAATTAGTTTCAGCTCCCACTGGTACTAAGCTGCTTTGTTTAGGTTTTAAATATTACGAAGAGTCATCAAAGGCTTTTCTTATCCTGCTTTTCTTTTTTAATCTTTCTTCCTAAACCTCATCAGAAAAAAACGTCTAGCTTCATTTAATTTTTATTTTTTAGATGTTGATGAATAAATAAATGAACTTTCTTTGAAAAGTGTAATGATGGAGTCATTCATCTGTGGGATGAGAATGAGTGGGCAGCTCAGTGGGCTTCATTTTTCCAACTGGAGTTTCAAAAATGGTCTTCGCTTCTCTCTTGTCACTCTAAGGGCACAAAAATCTCCTGTTGTTGAAAGCCTGGGGTAAGCTCAGCAAAATACTTATTTTCCAACTTAACCAAATTATATGACTTAGGTTGTGCCTATAGGGTATCAAAACAACTAGTCAGTCCTGCACAAGAACCAGATAAACAACAGCAGCAAAGCTCATGTCATTTTGGTGGAGAGAAAAACATGGGCTAAGATTAAATGCTTGAATTTACAGACCATTATTGTAAAAGATGGGAACATAACACAAGTGACCTTTGAAAACTACTGACATCTTGTGAAAAGATACATTTGGGAAGTTTTTAGTATAAATTAACATTATTAAACATCCATAAATAATAAACAGGCCAGATGTGGTGGCTCACACCTGTAATCCCAGCACTTTGGGAGGCTGTGGCAGGAGGATCACTTGAGCCCAGAAATTTGAGACCAGCCTGGGCAACATAGTAAGACCTCCATCTCTACAAAAATAAAAAAAATTAGTCAGGTATAGTGGCACATGCCTGTAGTCCTAGCTACTCAGGAGGCTGAGGTGAGACGATTGCTTGTGCCAGGAGTTCAAGGTTACAGTGAGCTATAATTGCGCTACAGCACTCCAGCCTGGTTGGCAGAGCGAGACTATCTCTAAAATAATAATAATGATAATAATACTAATAAACAGTCTATTTTAGAAAATCAAACACTTCAGATGAATGGCAAAAAAAAGATAAAAGAACTCATAATTTTACCATCCAGAGATAACTAACCTTATAGACACTAAGCCTATTCTGTTCCTCCGTACCTTTCTTCATATATGTCTGTGTGTGAATGTCAGTGTGAGTATATACTGGCATCAAATTTTACACACTATGACTTGTGGTGCAAAAAAAAAAAAAAGAAGAAGAAGAAGTAGAAAGAAACAAAATCAAAACTTTTAGGCCAGGCACGGTGGCTCACGCCTGTAATCCTAGCTCTCTGGGAGGCCGATGCGGGTGGATTGTTTGAGCTCAGGAGTTCGAAACCAGCCTGAGCAAGAGCAAGACCCCGTCTCTACTAAAATTAGAAAGAAATTAATCGGACAACTAAAAATATATAGAAAAAATTAGCCGGGCATGGTGGCGCATGCTTGTAGTCCCAGCTACTTGGGAGGCTGAGGTAGGAGGATCGCTTGAGCCCAGGAGTTTGAGGTTGCTGTGAGCTAGGCTGACGCCACGGCACCCTAGCCCGGACGACACAGTGAGACTGTCTCAAAAAAAAAAAAAAAAACTTTTATTCATCCCTATAAGTGATTTCATCTTCTCAAGATTGCACCTTGCCTCTGGATATTAGACTCCCACAATCAGTGGCCTCCTAATGCAACCTGATGTTCTCAGGTTCCCTACCCATCTGGTCCTCTCTACAGCACTTCTCCCTTCCTCCCAAGGTTCAACTACACTAGGGGACTGAGAGTGAGGACAACTCCCATTATGGATGGAATGTTTGTGTTCCCTGCCCCACAAATTCACATGTTGGAACCCTAATCCTCAATGTGATGGTATTAATGTCATGAGGGTGGGGTCCCTGGGATGAGATTAGTGTCCTTATAAGAAGAAGAGAGACCAGATCTCCTTCTCTCTCCCTGCCTACCCGTGTTCAAGCCAGGAAGAGAGCCCTCACCAGGAACTGAATGGGCGGACACCTTGATCTTAGACTTTGTAGCTTCCAGAACTGTGAAAAATAAATGTCTGTTGTTTAAGCCACCCAGTCTATGGTATTTTGCTATAGCAGCTCAAACTGATTAAGACACCTCCATTTTCTAGTTGTGCAGTTTAGGGCAATTTATTCACCTCCCTGTGTTTGGGGATAATCTGTGAAATGGTGATTATCTTTACCCACTTGAGCTGTTGAGAGCATTGATTGAGATAACATGCCAGAAGCTTTATCTCTGCTAGGTACGACACAGGATTCATCAAGTGTTAGTTCTGTGTCTATTCTTCTCGGCCCAGAGAAATAGGTCCAATGTAAACCATGTTCTTTGTTCTCTCAGGAGTTAATTGAATTGCCAAGGAAGAGCTCAGAGTGCTTAGCCATAAAGAAAATGAATCACTTTGAGTTTAAGGTATCAGTGTGTGTTTGGAGGGCTTTCTAGTCCCCTTAGTGAAATGCCATTGTCTCTGCAAGAAGCAAAATTACCCTGTAAACTGGAAATTTGATTGTTTCTATTGTCTTATTTTTTTGCTTGCTACTAGTCAGTCCATAGGTTTCAAATCTAGATGGTTTACAACTCTTGGATTTCAGAGTAGCCTCTTGAGCCCACTCCAAAGTCATAAATGGCACATACGTGCAAATATAACATAAGCCAATATGTCTAGATATGTCTATGTGCAGAAATATGAGTGCAAAAATATGTCAACGTATCAAAAATATGCCTATGTTCAAAAACATAAGTCAATATCAATTGAATTTTGTAAGTTTGCCGACTCTTGTGGCTATACTTAGGATAAATACAAAAACCATAGGTTTAAACACACACACACACACCCCCATACGCAAAAGGAATGAATGTCTTTACCTTAAATTAACATCTTAGGCAGAAAATGCATTAATAGGATTAAATCTACAACAGTTCTTCATCACAGGTTGCAAATGATCATTCAGGAGACCCAAAGGGGCCCCTTTAAGTCTACAACAGACTTTCTTTGCCTTTTTGCAGTTTCTGTAAGTGTGCAGACCCCCTCTGAACTCACTGCCTCCACTCCTTCAGGCCAGGAAGATCTTAACTTTGCAGAACTCACTCCAGCTCTCCAGGGCTGCTCCTGAATTGATTTAGGTGTCATTATCCGCAAAACCTCTGCCAGGCTGTACTTTAAAAATATCTCCTCTGGTGGACTCCGACACCATCTCCCAGATGGGTAATATGCCAGGAAATCGTGCAAACACCCTTCTTCTCCCTGGATCCCCCTTTGCACTTCAGACATAATGGTCAATTGCTCAAAAATATCAACTGTGAGTCAAACCCAGGGATCAATAGAACAGCACTTGGTGGTATTAAATAGAATTATGATTTAAATGTAAAGCTAAAGTAATCCCAGCTGACAAGCTAATCAGGAATTTTCAGAGCTGGGTGATTATATCTTTTCTAGGGTATTGAGCTTGGTAAAGAACTTCTCGCTGCAAATTGAACAGGAGGGGTTGGTCCAATTGCTTCCCACCCTTAGCAACCAAACCTTAGGGCTCTGTGGCCCTAAACCCACATTGTGAGATTTGCGTCTCCTTACCATGGAAATGAAATGAGATTGGATTTTTATGTGCTTCCGACTCGATTTCAGTCTTGGTTCTGCTGTGTCTCAAGGGACTTTGGGTGTGTCACTCCTGTGCACCTCAGTTTTCTCATTGGTAAAATTTGGACTTGCAATCGTCATGTCACCAGACCTCCCTGAGCCTGAGGACAAGCAGGGAGCTTGTTCTGTAGAGAGATCCCAGCCATTTCCCTGGAGATGCGGCCAGAGTCCAGAGCGGAATCTAGGAGTTTGTATTTAACAGATATCACAAATGACACTGCTGTGCAGAAGAATTTAGAAAACACTGGATTTGGAACTCCCTGGGCCTCTTCTAGCTCTCAGAGTTCTTTGTTTTAAAGATGGAAACCTACTCTGGTAGGAACAGAAATTATCTTTACTGCAAATACCTCACTGTGTTGCAGGAAAAGCAGATCAGCTGCTGGATCAGCAGCATTTTAGGATGCTGATGCCCAAGGTGTTTTTAGTAACATTCGCCTCTTCACATGAAGGTCTACACATCTATTATACTCTCTGTTCTTTTTACCTGTTTCTGAGAGCTCCTACGAATTGAGCCTCTCTCCTTTAGTGGAAGCAGATTGGCATCTCGGATCAATCGAACAATTTTTCCTTGTGGTTCAGATTTTTTTGGTATCGTAGATAATACCCATCAACTAGCTATTGGTTATTTGGGAAATATTGGCGACCATCTGCCCAAACTTTGCCACCTATTTTGCACCGTGTAGTTCAGCCTGCTTCTACCATTCACTCCTATTCACAGTCTGTGTATAGTAACAGCCTCTCTTTGGTTTCCAGCATGTTCAGGTTAACCATAATGATCCCAGCTTCCGTTTTGTGTCACTTCTTGGCACACATGCCCAAAACAGCAAGTACTATTAGAACAAATGTAAAGCAAAGTGCAAGACTATAAGAGGAGTTTGCTGCAATGTGTTGGATGCATATTTGGCCGAATTTATGTGGTGCAATCGATTTGGAAATAATGCCTTCAATTCCCTTTTACTTCGTGTATCAGAATAATTTTCCGTTAATTAATATGATGTTTCCTTTTATTGCATATACCTGAGAGACAAATCGCTCAATTGGTCTGTCATCTCTTTCCCTGAATTAATAATGGAGTTTCCTGATGAAGTGGACATGCACACAACTCAAAGCCTTACTTGTTAACTTCTTTCAGCAAAAATAAAAGTACAATACGCATTTATCTTCACCCTTCTCTCTGCCATGTAAAAATCCAGGATGATTATCTCACTCAAAGACCCAGCTTTTGCCTGTGTTTTTCCATGTGTTGGGTGCGTTGTTCAGCTAGGAGGTTTCATTCCACGTTTGAGACTCTGTAATTTTCTTTCTGATACATCCATCAACAAGGTTTATTGTTAAGTTCCTCCTACTGTGGCTCAGACTCTAATAGTGAAGGTCACACAAGAGACAGCCAAATAGTCAACTTTGAACCCAGTAAGTGACACTGGGAGTTTGCAGAGGATTAGAGAGCCCCATCTGGATATGAAAAGAACTCTTGTTTCTTACTGAGCCTGAGCCGCTTCTGTCTTCAACTAATCTTTTATCATTTAGAAAGGGGAGATGGAAGCTGTGCAGGGCTTTGAAGTTTGCTACTTTCTATACCGTAATGCAGAAAGAAAGCAGCCACTTTAAGTAGCTTCACCCTCCTGGCTCTCCCCTTCTCCATAGGAGCATCTTCTATTATTATGTAAAATATGTCAGGAGGGACAAAGGATTCTCACTCCCACCCTGAAGATGCATTATCTCATTTTCGAAGTAGGCTCTGCAGCCACAAGCACAACATTTACATTTAATTCTGCCAAGTAAAAGATTATTCAGGAAGCAATCAAATTCTAAAACTTCAGGCATCTTTTTGCAGCTTTTATGTTCAGCTCCTCTGCTCTGGGGAGATTATTGATGGCCCAGTTATGGTCCTTGTTTCCTTTGCAATTGGAGGACCCAAAAGCTATCATTTATAAAGGTCACTATTGTATAAAAATGATAGTGAATTCAACTCAGGCACTTCTAAAGGATACTTGAAATCAGTATAGATGGGGAGGGTCTGGGAGGTGTTCTTGCCATGGGTCTTCTAACATCTGTGTAAGGCCAGCAGAGCATTACAGAGGGGAGTCCCCTGCTCCCCTCAACATGCCCTCAGAGCAGAGAGGCGGGTCTGAGGAACCAGGGGTGTGATCTGGGAACAACATACACACAGATGGGCTTGGAGTCAGCTGGGCCTCGGCATGAACCTGGCTTTTCCATATATTAGCTGTAGGAATTTGCTGAACCGTTTTGAGCCTCAGCTTCCTTATCTGTAAAATGGGGATACTAATTCTTTCCCCATAGGCTTGTTGAGAAGTTTCAATGTCATAACATGGATAAAACATGGGGACAAGGCCTGGACCTTAATAAATATTAATCCTCACCCCCCCAACTCCCTTCTTCCTATACCAGTCATTTCATATGTTAAAATTCTATTTTTTTTTTAAGACAGCCACAGAAGCTGTGAGAAATTCAAATCCTTATCTTATTTCTTCCTTCACCAAAAAGCTCTTTGGCTTTTCTTTTACAATTTTCTGACAGCTTTCCTCAAGGACCGAAGGGACCGAAGGCATCATTGCAAGGGTCGTTAACTTCTCTCGGCCTTTGAGGTGACAATTTTGCAAAGCAGACTGGTTGTGTCTGAGAGCGGTAGTGGAAGCCTAACTTACTACCAGCAAGGGATTTAAATGCAAAGAAATGAATCAGGAAAAAAAAATAAAATAAACAATAACAGGTCAGCTTGACCTTTTGGGACTCGGAACATTTTGCCATACACTATGCATTCAACAAATCATTTTTGAGCATTGACTATGCTCCACGCATGGTTTTAGATGGTGGGCAAACAGCAGTCAGCAAGGGTGGCCTGGGTCTGCTCCCCTGGGGCTCACACATAAACCAAATAATTTCTGATACTAGAAGTTTGAAGAAGATAAAACAAGGAAATAGGACCAGGAGTGGTTGGAGGAGGGGATAAAGGGTCGGGACTGGCATAAGCTGAGGGTGGGGAGATGGGTAAGGGCCAGAGGCCAAGGGCTTTGTAGCCAGCGTGAGGAGCTTGGGCTTTAGGATATATCTCACCCAGAGCTTAGAAAGGACCTCAGGGATTCAAACCCCACTTGCTTTAGGGCCTCCCTGAACAACACATATTTCCTCATTTCATTTCTTATGGGTCAGCATGGTTGCTCTGGGTCTTGATATCTTGCTCTTACTGCTCTTGGTGTAGGAAGGAAGCAGCAGGAACATCTCACGGCCACGCACACAAGAGAACCACAGATTGAATTGACTGAATTTCCCCAGCCGTGAGTGTCAAAGACATTGTCTTAACACACAGACAACCAAGTTCGTAACAAAATAGCCAGAGGGAAAAACAACAAGGAAATTAAAGACAGGACGTTGAGAGAAAGAATACTTAATCCTTGTATTGACTATGGAGATTTATAAGAAAATAAAGCATGAATCAGATAGTTTTGTAACTCTTCAGGGGGAATCTTTTCCTTTCTATTTTGAAAAGCTGCCTCTACTGCCATGGGCTGGAAGCTATCAGTATCTTGAGAAGAATTTCAGTCTGGGCTTTGTCATCTGGTCTCTCTCCCAAGTCCCCTCTGCTTTCTCATCTTTCTGTTGTCCTAGGCCCTACCAGGTTCTTTTCCTGTCTCGGTCATTTAGCCTTTTCCTTAAGTCTTGGCCTTCAGCTCTGTGCTTAGTTTTCTCTGGAGCCTCTCTCCCCAGCTCCCATCTCCAAATCTCCTAACCAGGTTAGGCAATACTTTCTTGCAAATTTTGGAGCAGCTCCCCAGAGGAGGGGTCAGTGCAGGGAGGGCTACATTTGAGCCCCACCCACTCCCCAGCCCTTCCCTGATCCATAACTGAACTGAACTGCCTCTTTCTTTCCTTTTTTTTTTTGAGATAGAGTCTCACTCTCTTACCCTGGGTAGAGTGCAATGGCATCATCATAGCTCACAGCAACCTCAAACTCCTGGGCTCAAGAGATCCTCCTCTGTCAGCCTCTTGAGTAGCTGGGACTACAGGCGCGTGCCACCATGCCCGGCTAATTTTTCTATTTTTAGTAGAGACGGGGTCTCACTCTTGTTCAGGCTGGTCTGGAACTCTTGAGCTCAAGTGATCCTCCCACCTCGGCCTCCTAGGGTGCTAGGATTATAGGTGTGAGCCACCGCATTGGGCCCTGAACTGCCACTTTCATTTTTTCCCTCAAAGCCCATTACCTGAATGTTGGGGGAAATTTTTTTTTTTTTTTAATTTTTTGTTTTTTGAGATAGAGTCTCACTCTGTTGCCCGGGCTAGAGTGAGTGCCGTGGCGTCAGCCTAGCTCACAGCAACCTCAAACTCCTGGGCTCAAGCGATCCTCCTGCCTCAGCCTCCCGAGTAGCTGGGACTACAGACATGAGCCACCATGCCCGGCTAATTTTTTCTATATATATATTTTTAGTTGTCCAGATAATTTCTTTCCGTTTTTTTTAGCAGAGACGGGGTCTCGCTCTTGCTCAGGCTGGTCTCAAACTCCCGAGCTCAAACAATCCGCCCGCCTCAGCCTCCCAGAGTGCTAGGATTACAGGCGCGAGCCACCGCACCAGCCTGTTGGGGGAAATTGACCTTGTTTTTGTATTTCCTTATTAGTGAAGCAAACATAAAAGTACATCTCCCTGGAGTACTATCAGCTTCCACTTGGCAGCCAGGACTACAGCATCACACTTTCCCACCCCTCGTGGCTATAAATCAGCAACTCTGAACTTGTCACCAGATTGGACAATTATTTTCTCTTACCCAGGGTAGACCCTGGGTAAGTTCTAATTGTCACTCCTCAGACAGAACAAGTTTCTGCACTATCCTGTATCTAAACCATCCCCTGCTATGCCCAGGAACTTTACCTCTGCTGTCCTCTGTAGCCCATGTGCCACAGCTACACACACCTTTACCAACCTTTGAAGCTGTGTGCCCTTGTATTTTTATGTAACTTTATATTAAGTGATTTCTTACTGCCAGCCATTAACTTCTTCCTACCACAAGCATCATAGAATATCTAAAGAGGTTCCTAAAGAGGAAATCTATAACTTTAAAAAAAAAATATAGCACTTATGGGCATTGGGAGGGTGAGAGATGTAAATCACATCTGATAAAGGACTTATCCAAAATATACAAAGAACTCTTAAAACTCAACAATAAGAAAACAAACAACCCAATTTAAAAAATGAACAAAAGACCTGAACAGACACTTCACCAAAGAGGATACTCAGATGGCAAATAAGCACATGAAGAGGTGCTCCACATCTTGTGTCTTAGGGAATTACAAATTAAAACAACAATGAGATACCACTACATATCGATTAGGATGGCCAAAATTCAAAGCATTGATGACAGTAAATGCTGGCATGGACGTGGAGCAACAGGAACTCTCATTCATTGCTGGTGGGAATGCAAAATGGCACAGCTACTTTGGAAGATAGTTTGGTAGTTTCTTGCAAAACTGAATATACTTTTACCATATGATCCAGCAATTGCACTCCTTGATATTTACCCAAATGAACTGAAAGTTATGTCCACACAAAAACATGCACATAATTTTTTTATCGGCTTTATTCATTATTGCCAAACCTTGTAAGCAACCACGATATCCTCCGGTAGGTGACTAGATAAATGAACTGTGGTATATCCAGACAATGGAATATTATTCAGTGTTAAAAAGAAACAAACTATCAAGCAATGAAAAGACATGAAGGAAACGTAAATGCATATTACTAAGCTAAAAACGTCAATCTGAAATGACTGCATACCATTTGACTCCGATTATATGACACCGTGGAAAAGGCAAAACTATGGGGAGAGTAGAGATCAGTGGTTGCCAAGGACTAGTGGGGAGGGAGGGATGAATAAATGGAGCCCATAGGATTTTTAGGGCAGTGAAAGTATTTTGTCTGATACTACAATGGTGGATACATGTCATTATGCATTTGCTCAAACCCACAGAATATACAACACTAAGAATGAAACCTATTGTAAGCTACAGACTTTGGGCAATAATGATGTGTCAATTTAGGTTCAATTGTAACAAATATGCCCCTCTGATGAAAGATGTTGATAGTGGGGGAGGCTGTGCACATGTGGGGACAGGTGGTCTATGGGAACACTTCGTCTTGCCACTCAATTTTGTTGTGGACCTAAAACTGCTCTAAAAAATAAAGTCCATTTGTTTACAAAGCAAATTAAAAACCCTATTCTATTGACAAAAAATAAAGAAGGATAATATCCAATGTTAGCAAAGACGTGGAAAAGCAAGACTCACATAGGGATGCTAGAAGTACAAATGGGTATAAGATTTTTAGATGGAAATTAGACACATCAATCAAAATTTTAAATGCATATACCTTCGACGCAAGTCCAATTTTAGGAATTAACTCTCCAGATAGACTACCTTAAGTTTACGCAGACATATGTTTAAGGACTGTCATTGCAGCGCTGTTTGTAAGAGCAAAAAGCAAGAAACAAAAACTAAATGTCCACCAACAGCAAACTGGAACTTTGACATAATGGAAATATTGGATACTGAGGTTTGCTAAGCATCAGTTTTGACCTTGGTACTCAATCAGTTTCTGATTTTTGACCTACACTTTCCCCTGGACTCTGGAAGACCAAATAGCCAAATGCCTACTTTAGTATCATCTCTGACATTCCTAAACTTGTGTGTGATTGTGAAATTGTGTAAGTACTTAGGCAGCCTGACAATGTCAGTAATACCAACAAAACCTGTTATTCAGAATTATTGTGACTATCTATGAATAGCATATGGA
>NW_012155284.1:5875816-5877537 GCF_000956105.1 Propithecus coquereli
TCACCCATTCAACAATTGTTTATGGAGGACCTACTATGTGCCAGTCACTGGAAATACAACAAACAAAATAGATTAAAATGCCTGCCTCCATAGTCCTTGCATTCGTATGTCAGAACAGAGATCATGAACAAAATTAATAAGTCAGGCCAGGTGCAGTGGCTCCTGCCTATAATCCCCACATTTTGGGAGCCTGCGGTGGGAGGATCACTTGAGGCCAAGAGTTCAAGACCAGCCTGGGCAACAGAGTGAGACCTTGTCTCTACAAAAAAATATCTTTTTAAAAATTAGCTGAGCATGGTGGCTCACACCTGTAGTCCCAGCTACTCAGGAGGCTGAGGCAAGAGGATCACTTGAGCCCAGGTGTTCAAGGCTGCAATGAGCTACGATCACACTGCTGCACTCCAGCCTTTTCTTAAAAGAAAAAATTGTAAGTCACGTGTATATAACATGTTAGAAGAACATAAGTACTATAAGGAAAACAAAATTAAACAGAGAAGAGGGACAGTGAGTGCTGGAGTAAGAGAGGGTTTAGTTTTAAATAAGATGGTTAGGGAAGGTTTCATCAACAGGTGACATTTGGGCCAAAGCTTAAAGGAGATGAGGGGCCAGGCACGGTGGCTCACGCCTGTAATCCTAGCACTCTGGGAAGCCAAGGCGGGAGGGTTGCTTGAGGTCAGGAGTTTGAAACCAGCCTGAGCAAGAGCAAGACCATGTCTCTACTAAAAATAGAAAAAATTAGCCAGGCATGGTGGCGCATGCCTGTAGTCCCAGCTACTCGGGAAGGCTGAGGCAGAAGGATTGCTTGACCCCAGGAGTTTTAGTTTGCTGTGAGCTAGGCCGATGCCATTGCACTCTAGCCCGGGCAACAGAGCGAGACTCTGTCTCAAAAAAAAAAAAAAGAAAAAAGAATGAAGTAAACTATAATAGCAAATATAATTTTGAAAAAGAAGCATAAAGTTGTAAGACTCAGACTATCTTATCTCAAAACTTACTATAAAGCAATAGTTATCAATATCATATGGTATTATGGAAGGATAAACATGTATATCAATGGAACATGATAGGGAGTTCAAATAATAGACCCACAAATATATAATCAATTGATATTCAAAAAAAGGCACAAAGGCAATTCAGGAAGAAAAAAGGATAGTCTTTTCAACAAATGGTGTTGAAACAATTGGATAACTTGCCAACAAATAAAAAAAAAAGAACCTTTAGTGGCCAAGATATGGAATCAACCTAAGCATCCATTGATAGATGAATAGATAAAGAAAATTTGGCATACATACACAGTGGAATACTGTTCAGCCTTTAAAAAGAAAGAAATCCTGTCATTTGCAACAATGTGATAAGCCTGGACATCATGTTAAGTGAAATAAGCCAGGCATGGAAAGATAAGTACTGCATGATATCACTTATACGTGAAATCTAAAAAAGTTGAACTTCTAGAAGCAGAGAATAGAATGGTAGTAGCAGGTGCTGGGGGGTGAGGAGGGGGAAGAAATGGGGAGATGTGGTCAAAGGGTACATAGTTTCAATTAGATAGGATGAGATCTGGAGATCTATTGTACAGAGTGGCGACTATAGTTAAGACTAACATATTGTATACTTGAAAATTGCTAAGAAAGTAGATCTTAAATGTTCTCATCACAAAAAATAAGTATGTGAGGTGATCGATATGTTAATTAGCTCAATTTAATCATTTCACAACATATACATAT
>NW_012155284.1:5879339-5892705 GCF_000956105.1 Propithecus coquereli
AAGAGAGACATTTAAAGCTAGAGTTCAGAGAATTGTCTAATAAAAATAAATAACATAGCACTTTTCTCTGATTATTGTTCATTATTGAAACATCAGAATCTAGATAAAAGTATAAAGAAAGAATTTAAATTGCCTATAATGCCACCATCCATGGTAAACACCTTAGTGAGTTTCCTTCCAGTCTTTCTTCTAGGCATATGTATCTGGATGTTAAAATTTTGGCTGATGCCTCAAGACAATGGATGCTACATTCCAAGGGAAAATCAGAGAACATGATATAACACTTGCAAAAGGAGAGGGCAGAAACCCAGAGTGCACCCTGAGCTGATCACCCACCTCCAGTGGGTGGTGTATGTGTCTGTGTATATGGATGAAGACGGGAGGCTGAGAAAAGTTTGGATGTTGGAAAAGGATTCTCCGGGAGGTCACGTGCCCGCCCTCCCCTGGGGACCCACACACCTCTCTTTCTTGCAATGCTTGAGGGAATCTCTGAGGAAATACTTCTCTCAGGGCAATTCCCTTTCTCTTGACATTTTCCTTGGAGGCACCCAATATAATTGCCTTAGTGGCTCAGACTCTCGAAAACAAAAGCTAGAAACGGAAGTGGTTTGGGGGCAACTTTTGCTTTCCGCTCTATTACAGACCTTCCCTTTGCAAGGAAGCCTGTTCTCTTCTTGATTGGAATAAAGAAAATAAAACATTGCAAGTAGAAAGAAATACCTTAAAAACTCATGCTACAGCACTTTTTAAACCAAATTTGGACCAAACATCCTGTTATTTGAAGTTATTATATAGTAAACACGTTTCATCATAGTAACTGTTCTTTGAAAACATGTTGTTTAATGACTGCATAGTGTTCCATCTCCTGAAAAGGAACCCTTTGAGAAAGCAGGAGAGGTCCAGGGACAAACAGCCGTGTGGGAGTGCCCCACTTACCCTGTGGCAAGCAGCTGGCAGACATCTTCAGTAGGGACCAACTTGAAAGATTAGGATGATAAAACCCCTGTTCTGCAGAATCTGGCTGGACCAGAGATGTTTGCCCTATCACCATTACCACCATCATCATCACCATGGCTACTACTTACTGAGCACTTACTATCCAAGCACTTGCTATCTTGTTTTAACCATCAAAGTTCTAGTTCTCCAACTTAAGGGTGCATAATAATCACCCAGCATGCATGCTATCAATTCTGATTCTTACCCTTCCTCCTCCTCATGTTGGTTCTTTGGACAAGGTTGGGGCCTGGGAATTACAATGTTCAAAAAGTACTCCTAGTTGATTCTGAAACATGTGAGGCCACTGTAGTAGAGACATCCCCCCCAAAAAAAATGAGGCTTAAAGAAGTTAAATAACTTGCCCCAAACCTTTACCCTGAGGAAGTCTGGTGACATCCCTTGTGTCCCCCTGCCGCCTCCCAGTGTCCTTGGGAACGTTTGTCCCTGATCTCTTTCACCTCTCTCCCCTCCCCGCTGCCCTCTCTGGGCCTGTGTTGTCTTACTTCTTCCAAAGGAAGTATGCTCCAGCAAGAACTATTCTGCAGATGTCTGTGTTCCCAAACTTTTCCTCCATACTTCCTTTCAAACCCTCTCTTCTTCGTCCTAGAGTCTAGACCGTGTCTATTAGCATCATCAGCATCACCTGGGCATTTGTTACAAGCGCAGCATCTCAGCTCCACCCCAGCCAATCAGTTCCCCGCGTGATTCATACGCACATTAGAGTCGGAGCAGCTGCCGTCCCAGACAGTTCTCAGTCAGATGTTGATCTGATTATTTGATCGCAGCAATTCACCATAAAAGCAACGATTTTCAACCCTGGTTGAATTTAGAATCACCTGATGCTCTTTAAAAAATGCTGATGCCTGGGTCCCATCCCTAGACTAACTGAATCAGAATCTTCCTGGGGTAGGGTTTATTCTGCTACATTTTAAAAAATACCACAGGTAATTGTGATGTAAAGTAAGGGTTCAAAACCACTGCTTTAAAAGTTTAAAATTTTTAAAGGATATTTACATAAACAAAACTGATTTAAGTAAAAAGGACAGACTAAAGTCTTACAATGGTTTCCCATAATATTCAGGATGAATTTCAAATTTTGCACATTAGCATCCAAGGCCGTTTCTAAGTCCTGTTCTCCTCTCCAGCCCCATCTCCTGCCCTCCCACACCCAACACCCCAGGGTGCCCCAAACAGAACATTCTGGCATTTCACACCTGCCCGGCTTTGCCATATTCTCCCTCTAATCACCTTCATCCATTTCTTCGCCTCATGAAAGACTGGACTCAGAGCTCTGTCTCTGGAAAGCCTCTCTTGTCCCCACTATCCTTGGGATGGTGGAGGGAGAAAAATATGTGTTTTCAAAATTAAATTTTAAGGTGTTGTTTTGTTTGAGCTTTCTAGATGTTGGCATTGTCAGCCACATCTCAAACCCAGGGTTCCAAGCAGAGCTGGGCTATTGTTTCCCATAAGCTGTGCCGTCTAATAACCACAGTAGGAAAATGTTAAACATTAGAATGTGTTCATTCAGAGATGGCCCTTGAATGTTGTTTAAACTTCAACTTTATTTAAACTCCAGAAAATGCAAAGGCCAGTGCCCCTGGGTATAAGAAATAATCAATTTTGCCTCCTACGAAATCATTGTGTATACCTAACATAAAAAAAGAAAAAGCCTCTCCTTTACTAGAAAAGAACTTTTGGTACATCATGTAATTCTTATTCATTTGAAATTTAATTTGAAACGTAAATTGCTTTTCCCCACTTTTGATCGATTTTTAGAAACACCATGAAATGAACGTTGTTTTTCCATTTATTCCTCTGTGTTGAGAATGTCCTTCCTAGAATAGAACGTGAGGAAAATTTTGGATTTACTTTTCACATTTTGGTGATCCATTTCAGAATATGTAAACTTTGGAGCAAATTAAAATGAAAAGTTTAAAGACCCCCGAGAAATGCTCAAACCCTCTCTTGCATGAAAAGAACCTGAACACATCTAAAATGTATGTTCAATTTCTTTCTTGTTATTTTTTTCTTCTAACCTTTTGAAAGACAGGAGTAAGTAAATGCCAATAGTATACATTTCTTCTCTTGAATGCTCTGCCTTCTAAATTCTCCCTGTCCTATTTGCTCAGTGCTGGTTTGAGGGAGACAAAAAATACTGTTCTATTTAAGGAAAAAAATGACAGGTCTTTGTGCTAAAAAGTCAACAATTGGAAAGTTCTTTCATTTGATCCTCAAACAAAGATTTATTGAGCACCCCCTCCCTACCAGACAGGGGGATCGGCTCTCTTGTCAGTGTCACTGATACCTACCTTGCCAAATCTACCTTGTTAAATCTAGTGGTCAGGTCTCCGTTCTCATCTTACTCCTCCTCTCGATGCATTTCGCTCTCTTTCCTTCTCCAAATACTTTCTTCTCCAGATACTTCTGAAGCACCATATCCTCCTGGTTTTCCTTCCATCTCCCTGGCCATGCCTTTGTTGTATCATTGCTGGTGCCTCCTTTTCCTGAGAGCTAACTGTTGGACCTTTCTTCTTCCCTAGCTAAGTCATCTCCTCTAGTCCTGTGGCTTAGGACCATGTAGATGTTAGTGACTCCCAACTCTGTGTCTCCAGTCCCCTCTACCCTGAGCTCTAGCCTAGATCATACATCCAACTTTCCATCTGATGTCTCTGCCTGGAGGTCCAATAGCCATCTCAGACAGAGCTGTTGATTTCCCACCAGTGCCCTCACATCAGTGTTCCTCCCTCAGTCTTTCCCATTTAGTAAATTGCATCATTTGACCAAAAGTCTAAACATTAGAGATGTGTTTGGCTGCATGTAATGGAATCCAACTTAACTTCAGAGTTGCCTTTTTTTCCTCCCACATAATGGAAGGACCAGAGGCTGGCAACCAGGGCTGTGCGGTGGCTCCTCAGTGACAACAATGTCCCAGATTCCTTCTTTCTTTTTTCCACTATCCTCACGGTTGCAAGATGGCAGCCCCACCTCCGACCTCACATGCACATTCCAGTGGAAAGAAAAGGAAGGAATTAACAAGGTGGAAGGCATAGGGCCTCTATGGAAATATCAAAACATTCCCAGAAATTCCTAGTAGACTTGTGCTTATCTCTCATTGCCCAGAACTCTGTTACAAGCCCTACCCCAGCTGTCAGAGAGGCTGGGAAGTATAGTTTTTCAGCTGAGGCACCTTGCCACCCTGCACAAATCAGGGTACTTATATATGGAAGAAAAGTAGAAGGGATATCAGATAGATAAACAGCAGTGGCTGCTCTGTCATTGTGGACTGTTCTCTTTTCCTCACACTTCACTATGAATTCATCAGTAAGTCCTATCAGCCCCACCTCCAAAATACTTAATAAATTCAACTGCTTCTCTTGATCTCCACCGCTGAAATCCCAGTCAGAGACACAATCATCTCTTACCCAAACCACCACAACAGCCTCCTAACTGGTCTCTGTCCTGCACGACTGGCCTCTCCATAGTCCTTTCTTTACAGAGTAGCTAAGGTAATCATTTAAAAGTATAACTAGAGTCATAACACTCCCTTTCTTAACATTCTCCAAAGGATCTGTCATCGTTTGGGTCCCTCCAGAAACAGACCCTGAGACGAGGACTCACATGCAAGTCATTTATTTGAGAGGTGCAGAAACACAGCAGGGGGCGGGGTAGTGCAGGGAGACAAGGAAGAGAAGGGAAGGCAGCCTCCCCAGGGCCCACCAATGCTGAACCTCATGGGGGAGCACTGGGAAATTGTGGAAAACACTTGCCTCGGAATTATCCAACCCAAGGGGCAAGGAAGGGTATTTATTTATTTATTTATTTTTGAGACAGAGTCTCACTTTTGTTGCCCGGACTAGAGTGAGTGCTGTGGCGTCAGCCTAGCTCACAGCAACCTCAAACTCCTGGGCTCAAGCGATTCTCCTGCCTCAGCCTCCCGTGTAGCTGGGACTACAGGTGCGAGCCACCACACCTGGTTAATTTTTTTATTTCTATTTTTAGTTGACTTGCTCATTTTTTCTATTTTTAGTAGAGACGGGGTCTCGCTCTTGCTCAGAGCTGATCTCGAACTCCTGAGCTCAAGCGATCCTCCTGTCTCGGCCTCCCAGAGTGCTGGGATTACAGGCGTGAGCCACCACACCCGGCCAAGGAAGGGTATTTATACACCAACCCCCAACGGTTGCTGGCTTCGGCTCTCTTGGCTTGAGCACCTAGCCCTGAATCTACCCGATTCCTAAATCACTCAAAAAGCCGTCACTTCTATTTATCAGCCTTCTGCTTACAGTCCCTCACAGCTTCCTCCATTGGAAGTAAAGGCACAAGAGTATGGGGAGAGCCAGTTAATTAATAGAGCGAGATGTTCAGATGCAATTTAAGGATGTCTTAGAAATTTGCTAAGTTCTAGTCTCATTTGAAAGTAGCTAAATTTTTGCGATGCTCCCTTTTTGACAGACCAAAAAAATGCATATAACATCTTTAATAATATAGGCAAATTTCAAGTAGGGAATATAAGATTTGGAATAATTATATAAAGTCAATATATTAAGGTACACATAATTTAGTAATACTAGTAATTAATTATATGTACTATATATTATATCTGTAAATGACATTACTGTGTCTATAGATCTGAAAGGTATAGATGAAAAATAAGTAAATAACTTTGGATATATTTCTGCCTTTAGATTAGCTTACTACCTATCTTTACTTTCCTTTCTTCTTCAGTTGTTCTACAAAGTAATCATTACAAGCCACTGTCAGAGCCGCCACCATGACCACGAATTCATTAAAATCCACTTCGTTGTCCTTATTGGCGTCCAGGTCCTGCATTATCTTATCAACCAACTGGGGATCCTTTTGGCACTAAAAGGAAAGAGGAGATTTCTAACTCTCAGGCTTTGAGGTTCATGATGACCATTGAAATCACATTTTCTTTTTATTTACACTAAAGCCTTAATTTCCATTTTTAGCATCTAAAGACAATTTCCAAGAGCCTATTTGCAGGAAGATTTGAATGAGGCACAAATTCTAAACGAGTCTAGCCCCCTGCCCAATGCCCATACAATCCTGGCTCAGACCTAAAGACTGAGAAAAGCAAATAGAAGCTAATCAAAGTGAGCTACAGCAACTGAATCTGAGCTTACAAGACATCCCAGGTGGAGGGCCAGGACACTCGGAGGCAGCCAGGTGACTTTGGCTTTGAAGCCAAAGAGGGATAGTGAGTGGCTCTACCATTTGCCCAACAATGGGACTTTGAGCAGATCACTTAAGATTTTTACATTTTTTAATTTATAAAATGAGGAGGATAACATTTACCCATACATTTTGGGGGATACGTCAACACACTTTCGAGTGTGCTTAACACCAAGGTTCCTAGATTTAGCAAATAAAAATACAGGACACCCAGCTAAATTTGAATATTGCTACACAACAAATAACTTTTTAGCATGTCCCAAGTATTGTATGCATAGAATATTTTATCTGGCAGCCCTACTTAGCCCAGTGCCTGACATGCAAAAGAGGCACCCAACAAAGGGTAGACCTTGGAAGGATGGCTGTATTTTATGGGTGGAAAGCAAAGCAGGGAGCCCAGAAAGAATATCAGGCTCCCCGAGGGTGGGCCCGTGGAACTCCCACCTCTCCTACCACGGTTAATGCTTGCTGAGAAATGTTTCCAAGAGCCATTCACTTCCTCCAGGAATTCCCCACTGTCCTCTCATTTGCTGCCAACCATTAAATGGTCGGAAACTTAACTGATTAAAATCAACTTGATCAAAACAATTACAAATTTCACTTGAATGAATGAAGGTGCCAAGTTTGACCCATTGAGCTTTTTATTCTAAATGTTACACAATACAGTAGCCAAACTGAATTTGAGAGGGAAAAAAAAATAAATTTCTGGAAACTCCTAAAATCACTAAAACGGTATTGTTAAGAATGACTGTGTTTTAAAAAAAAATTTGCTGTAAGCTTTTCCCACAGAGGGTGGGGAGAAAGGAGTATTGTAATTGCAACTCGTAGTCTTAATGCAGGATTTGGACAGAATAATACGCAGGGGTAGTACATTGTGCTAAAAATAAATTTAAAGCAACTCCACAAACATCAGAGAGAAGTGTTTTCCTCCGAGGGGGCCCCAGCGCTTCACTGCAAGCCTTCATATATAGATTTCTAAACTTCTGGCTATTTTGAGATGTGAATCTGTTTGCTACCCCACCGGTCCCTGGCCAAACACATGTATTCCGTCAATTCCAATCAGCTCGTGCTTGCCTGACAAAGCCAAGCATTTGTTATTCACTAGAAAATTCGCCACCACAGCGTGAAGTGCCCCAGGCTTCATCTCTGACCCAATATATAACATTAATTCACAGACAGCAGGACACAGCTCCAGGTATAACTAGTTATAGCTAGTTATGACTATAGCTCTGGGTATAACGAGCTCTTTGATTGCTGCACCAGAATGTTGAAAAATTGCTGAAAGCGTCAGATATAATTTTCAACACTTGGAAACTCCAACCCCAGACAGTATAGAAAAGGGCATATGCCTATCTACATAGAAAACAAAGGTCTCTGGTGTTTGCTTCCCCCACATTTTGAATCTGTGTACAAATTATACCATGTTGGTGACGGAATCCTAGGAGAGTATGGACATAAAGGCTGTCCCTGAAGCCATACCTCATCCGCCCTCCACCGAATGAGACAGAAAAACGGCGACTCACCGAGAGGAATTCTGTGAGCTCTCGCTGTAGGAGCATTTTCAGGTCCCCCTTGCTGAGCTTGAATCTGTCCCCTTCCTTGCAAGAGTACCGGTGGAAGATTCTAATCATGGTGTCCATGGCCATCTCCAGTTGGGTGGGCATGTTGGCAGCAGAACTGACCACTCCGGAAGCAGGCCACCAAACCCAGGGAGAAGACACTTACTCAACATAAACAGAAGGGGAAACATCAACATTTTCATTAAAACAGAATATTACAATACCCCGGTCGGCTTGCTACACAAGTGGTGATGGTTAAACCATAATGCTCCTTCTTTAAAGAGACCGTTCTGCCCATCCTAGGGCAAGCTGCAAACAAGAGCTTTGCAGATGAGCTTTTTCTCCTTCCTGTCCCTACTGCCCTAAGATGCAGCGGTTTCAGCACATTCATAAGACAGATAAGTACAGTGTCATATTAAAACACAGAACTAAAAAATAAATTAAAAAAAGGAAGAAAATACCTAACTTCATACCTGTTCAGCCAATACGCACCTCTGTCAACAGTTGTTTACAATTAAACTCTAAGTATTCTTACCTGAGGTTCCACCCCAGCACACCTGTTCCCAAGAAGATGAAAGTTACCAGTGACGAGAGACTCACATGGAGGTGCCTCTGCTCTGTTTTTAATCACCGGAATGAACAGGTGTGAGCTGCTGCCCCACGGGGCATCCATCCAGGAAGACTGGGGCCATGGTGCCCAGCAGATGAGAAGGTGAGGAGAGGGAGAGAGGAAGTCTTCAGTTATCTCTCATTAACCGAAATGCAGTTGGTTGCTAGGAAGTTGATGACCTAGAATAACACTAAAAATAGCAGAGCAAAGAAGAAACCCTGGTTCAGGCCCGGAGACTCCCCAGCAAGGTCAAGGGAGTGAACTCAGAGCAGACTAAACTAACCCAAAGGACAGTTGTACATCTGTAAAAAAAAAAAAAAAAAATAGAGGAAGCTCTCCGTGTGCTGATTTATAATAGGAAGGTACAAAGCAGTGATCCAAGCTGTGTAAAAAGAAAGAAAAATAAGAATATATGTCTTATCCAAGCAAGCATATATGTGCATGTTTGCATTTGCCTAAGGAATCACCAAAAGGAAACATAAGAAGGTAATAAATTGGTAGCTGTAAGGGGAAGAGGGGGAAATGGTAGAACAGAGTGGTTGGAGGTAAGACCTCAATTTATATCTTTTTCACTGATTTTAACTTTTTGAGTAATAGGAATGTATTACCTAGTCAAAAAATTGAAATAGAATAAATCTCAGAGCAGCTGTGTACGCAGGAACCCACAACAGGGGATTTGCAAGTGAGACAGACTTAATAAAGAAAAAGAGCCCCTGGAAAAACCAAAGTCAGAAATTGGCCACCGTGGTTTGAAACGCTGCCTGTCCTCTCAGGACTGAAACTTAATTATACAGAAAGCAAGCTCGTGTCTCCTCTTTATTTCTTCCAACAAGCCAGTCGGGGAAGGGGCACAGGCTGGATGTGACCTTCCCTGCCCGTCCTCACCACCCCCACACCCGCAGCAACCTCCCTGCAAGGTCACCAGCGATACTCTCACTGTGCACCAAATGCCCAATTCTCAAACATATATTTAAATTAGTGTTTTATTATTCATTCAATATATATCATTTAATATATCTTCAAAATCTTTCTATATCAGCACTTGTAGATCTGTCCTATTCTTCATTAAAGTTGCATATTATTCCACTGGGAGAATATAGCTACAGGCAGTGAAGAGATATTTATCAGGTTCTTACGTTATTCCAGGCCCTATGAAAACATGACCGAAGACTCTTGCCCTTGGAACAAATCCCATTGCTGTTTTTATCAAGGTTATGTTAAGCATATAGAATGCAGGGAACACTGACGGCTTTTTTATGTTGGGTCTTCCTCTCCAAGAACAGCCCTAGGACTTTGTGACCACACGGTTCTGGGTCTCTTCCTCATTTTTTAATGCACTTTCTCCTCTCCAACTTTCAAATATTGTTCCCCTGGTGGTCTCAGCTACTCCTTTAATTTCAATCACTCCCCAAATCAAGTTATTTGGCACAGATCTCTCTGTTTAGCTTTCCAGCTATCCGACTGCCTCCTGGACCCTGTTCCTACTCGCGTGTCCCACAGGCTCTGCAGACTCAATTAAGACTGTTAACTAAAGAAAAGCTTTAAAAGAATTAGAGCTAGTTTTATTTAGAAGTCTCATGGAGGTATAGACCAAGGCCACAGGCTGGGAGCGGTCCTTCAGAGAGGTTCTGTCGGAGCACTTCGGCACAGGATTGCAGCCCACTGCTTACATACAGCGGTGGGGTCGTGTGTGCAAACTCGTCACACTTGCTCAGAAGCCGCATTAAAGCAGAATTACGTCACAGTTTGGGTGTAAGCGTACATCTGGTTATAGATTACAGAAGCATTGTCGCTGACCCCGTCGGAGGTTATCTTATGTGCATTTACCTATTAAGGAATGCAGTGACTCAGGCAAGAGAGATGGGGGCCGTGTGCTTGATTCTGCTTTGTCTTCAAAGCTTTCTGGAGAGGTGCACATTGTCACAGAGTCAGGGGTTCAAGTAGAAATGAACAAACATGGCTTCTTTCGGGTGCCACTTTGCCTCGCAGGACCAAAGCAGAACGTGTGCCCTCTTGCCAGCCTCACCTGTTCCTCCTCCTGTGTGGACCATCTCAGTCATCCAGCTCTACCAGTCACCCGGGCTTCTGTCACCATTTTTAAACACCAATTGAACATGTCCACTTCTCGCCATTCTTCACCATATTCAGGGCCTCGTATTTTCTGGTGTCTGTCACTGCGGTAGCTTCCTTACTGCTCTCTCGCTGCTCTCTCTACTTTCTTTCTATGCCCCTACATTCTGATCTCCATTCTGCTGTCAGACTGGTTGATCTAAAACACAAATCAACAGCCACACTCCTGGGCATTCAAACATCTGGCCCTGCCAGCAAACTGACCACAATGTTGGGCTCTCTCATCGTCCACGCCTTTGCACACTCTGGGCCCGCTGCCTGGAATGCTAATTCTACCTACTGCTCTAAGACTCAGTTCTGATACCATCTCCTCTTGGAAGTTTTCCTACACTCTTTCCAACTGCCTATCCCACGTCCCCCACGCCTGATAAGTGCCCACCTCTGTCCTCTCTTACCCCTGCTGCAACTCCTCATCTTTTTTATCTTTGCATTTATCATACATTCCTGAAATCACTTTTTTTTTGGTCTGCCATATACTTCCCAGTCTCCAAACCTTGAATGAGTTCCTTGATGTCGGGGTTGATATCTGGTTCATCTCTGTATTCCACAGCATACGGAAGCACTCAGAAATCTTTGCAGATGGATGGATTAATGAAGAAATCAGTCAGGGAGGGAAACTGTAAGATCTCCCAAGAGTTGAGCCTTGTCTAGTTTATCCAAATTATTATTTGATTGCCTTTATTCCACAGAAAAATTTGCTTTTTATGTGGAATAAAGGGGGGGTGAGGGACAACATACATACAGACAATAGTCTTTCAATGAACGTAAAAAGTTTGAATTTGAAATTAAATATTATCGGGTTAAATTGCTGAAGTTAAATGCACTGAAGTTTTAGATGCATTAAAATTGGTACATCTTACAGAGTATGTGGGTCTCAGCAGTATTATCTTTAAATCATATTCAACCACAAAATAATTTACTTGGAGAATTCAATTGGCGGGTAAAACTCTTATTAGAATATATATTGAAAATCGTACTGCTGTAATTTGATTCAAGAGATGAAAATGTGGCCTCTACATCTTGTGCTCTTGGGGTTTAAAAGCAAGGTGGTTTTCTCTTCCTTTCTGCTGGGCTTTGGCAGAACAAAATGTTTCCTTTGGTGCATGCTGCCCCTTAGTGTCAGGCCCCGGCACTGCATCTGGGAGCCCTCTAATTGTCCAATGTGTTTGAAATCTTGTTTGTAAGGCAGATGACCCTTCTTCAGGGGCTTATCTTTGGTATAAACCAGCCCCAGCCTCTGCCCTCTAGGAGGCTTTCAGAAACAAAGGTAATGTCAAAAGGCTCAATGGGAATCTGTCAGGCTAGAGACACAAATTTACAGGTGACAGGAAATCCTAGGATGGGGAGACACACCTGTTTATAGCACAGACAGTTTGTCCTGTGCACCTTGCTTGCTCTATTAATTATTACCATTGTACTTAGCAATTTTCAGTGTGAGTCATGACCTTTACAGATAAAAGGTCTGAGATAGTGTACAAAGAATGAGGGAAATGGAAATATCAGATTTGAAGGAGTTTAAAAGTAAGGACTATTTTAGAGAAAAAAGCTGGTACAAATCCACGAAGATGGGAGCAAAAAGAGTAAAGATATTTGAAAATGAGGCATTGCCTGTGGAGTCTGAAAGAAAGGAAGTATGTGAAGAAGAGAACATCATATTACCTGGAGCATGGCTGGCACCCTCCTCAGGCTGACGACACCCCCAGGGGACCTGCGCCTGCCACAAATTGCCAGCAAGTTCTGCCTGTCCCTAGGAACTGCTCTGGGGTCGAGACAAGAGTCATACAAGAGGATGAGTTGCTTCCGTAAAAAGTTTTCAGTTTTTGTCTTTTCATGTAACCTGATTCAAATGTTCTGTCATTTTCATAGCAATGACATGAATAAATCTCAGTAATGAGGGGCGGGAGGGAGGGATCACAGAAGGCCATGAGGAAACACTTGGAGGTGATGGATATGTTCGTTGTGGTGATGGTTTCCCCAGTGTAAACTATGTCAAACTTATCAAAATACAGAATTTAGATATGTGCAGTTAATTGTATGGCAACTGTAACTGAAAGCTATTCAAAAAAGGAAAGAAAGATTTCTCAGGATCACATAACTAGATTGTAGCAGAGCTGAGACTCAAACCCATGCTTATCTAAAAAATAAAATCATGCAGTCATTTAAAATTGGAATTATAAAGACTACCAAAATGCAAAATATTTTTCAGTAAAATGGTAAGTGAAAATAGCAAAATAAAAATCATATGTGTACTGTAATGGATGAATTTTGTGGAGAAGGACAATATAAATAGTCATGTGTTGCTTAACAGCAGGGATACATCTTGAGAAATGCATCATTAGGCAATTTGTCATTGTGCAAACATCACAGAGTTACTTACACAAACCTAGATGGGATAGCTTACCACACACCTAGGCTATATGGTAAAGCCTATTGCTCCTAGGCTACAAACCTCTACAATATGTCACTGTACTGAATATTGTAAGCAGTTGTAACACAATGGTAAGTATTTGTGTATCTAAGCATAGAAAAGGTACAGTAAAAATACTGTAGAAAAGACAAAAAATAGTAATATCTATAGAGGGCACTTACCATGAATGGAGCTTGCAGGACTGGAAGTTGCTGTGAGTGAGTCAGGGAGTGAGTGGTGAGCGAAGGCCTCGCACATGACTGAACATTGCGGCAGACTTTATAAACACTGCACGCTTAGCTACACACATTTATTTTAAAAAACAGTTTTCTTCTTTCAATAATAAATTAAACTTAGGCCGGGCACAGTGGCTCATGCCTGTAATCCTAGCACTCTGGGAGGCCAAGATGGATGGATCGTTTGAGCTAAGGAGTTCGAGACCAGCCTGAGCGAGAGCGAGACCCTATCTCTACT
>NW_012155284.1:5894346-5896858 GCF_000956105.1 Propithecus coquereli
CTCCTTCACACACACTATTAATATTAAGCAGCAACTATTTGCCCAGTGCTGGATAGAGTTTTTGAGAGATAACATAATTCAGGAAAAATGCTCAAAATAATACTGAAAATGCATTACGGATTATTATTAAATGCTGAACCAACATGGGCCTCCTGTTTCACGAATGTAAAATGACAATCTTGGGCTAAATGACCTTGAAGTTCTCTTTCCTTTAAAAAATATTTTGATTCTAAAATTTGTTTCAGGGTCAGTGTGTGTGTGCATGCTCATGCGGGTGCGTGTTGGTGTGTGTGTTTTACATCCTCCAGAAGAACAATTCAGACAATGAAGTGAAGGTCAAAGGCCACTGGAGGAACTTCAAGGAAAGCCCCATGTGCATACTTTTCCTCCGGGCCCCTGAAGTCCAGAAAAACAGGTTCAGAGAATTTGCCCTACATTTCTGCCAGGAAAGTCAGATGTCTCTGCTCCAGGAACTACAGAAAGTGTTCTCTATTCTCCAAACGGTGTCCCTACACCCCTGAGCTCTCGGCGGAGTTACGGGTATTTTGTTTTGCCCTTTACCGACAGGCTGAAGCTGAGAGAGAGAGAAAAAGAAGAGGAATTTTAAAAGCAAGAGCTCGGATATTAATCGTCTTTTCACAAGTCAAACACCAATATCTCCGCATGAAATGAGATTTCTGCAGTTGTTTCATGATAATCCTTTAGGTGGGAGGAAGGTGGGATGGTGGGAAGTGTGTAGGGAAGACTTTAAACCAGATAGGCCATGAGTCTGGCTGCTGGGTACATGGAATTTCACTGGACAACTCTTCTATTTTCCATGTCTTTGAAATTCTGCTGTATAAAAAGTTTACACACACACACAATCCCTATCCCTGTCAGCATGAGAAAAAAGGTAACGAAACTGGAATTATTCTACCAGAGGAAGAGGAGTAATTTAATGGCATTGAGTATACGGAGGATTATTGATAGAGGAGAAACAGACCACTTGCTTTGTGTCAGTTTGCAATCAGATGAAGGTGAATAACTCAAATTATATTTAAGAAATTTTAAAAATTCCCTAACCGTGAAGGCTATTAAACACTGAAATAAGTTAGTAGGAAAAGATAGCTAAGGAAATTCTTTCTCTGAAAATAGAGAGTAAAACTGAGTTATTTATACTGATTACTAAGAAGTAGAACATGAATGCTTACTCGTTGCCCAGATTTATTCTTTGGGCAAAAGGAAGTAGATGAATCTTAATCTGGACCTCAGCCAGTCACATTAGCCAGACTGAAAATAAGCACATAGAATATGTCTGGGCAAGTGGCATGAAACTACGCCCCGGGTCTGAACCTCAGCTCGTGTCTACTGTCAGGACTAGCCATTGGCAAGTCCAACAATTACACCTCTGTACTCAATTCACACCACACCCACTCTCAGCAACGATGCCAAACAAGGTTCCAAACGTGGCCAGCATTCAAAATGGCCTCCAGTGACCCTTGTCTCCTGTTATTCTCACCTCTGCGGAGCCCCTGCCACACTGGGTACAGCTGACCTGTGTTCCCAGAAGGACATTCTGAGTGACTTCTGAGGCTAGGGCATAGAAGACACCCTGGTTCTGTCTTCTTCCTCTTGGCTCACTCACTGTGGAGGAAATCAGCTGCCACATTGTGAGGACATCCAAGAAACCCTGTGGAGAGATCCACATGACAAGGAACTGAGGCCTCCTGCCAACACTAACTGACCAGGCATGTGCCGAGCCATCTTAGAGGTGGATCACCCAGCTGCGGTCAGGCCTTCAGATGACTGCGGTACCATCCTTTGAGAAACCAAGAAAGCCAGAACCACAACCAAACAGCTCCTGGATTTTTGTCCCACGGAAGCTGTATGGAATAATGAATGTTTGTTGTTGTTTTAAGCTAAATTTGTGGATAAATTGTTATGGAACAATAGATAACTAATATAGCTTATTAGTTAAAAATTTAGAGTCTTTTTTACAGGACTCTTCAGAAAAATGGTACAATGTAAATAGATATGTTTCTTCTACTAGAATGTTTCAGAAATAGAAATGTAAGTAATCAAATTCTCATGTGCAGCTTCAGAAGGAACACCCAAACCAAATTCTTACAGGAGAGGGCACTGTTTCCTGTTTTCTACAGTACCTTTCCCTACAATGCAGGCAATGAAAATTTAAGACAAGTAACAATGAGTTTCTGCATGGGACCTCCTTGACTATCTTAATAGAATTAATACAGGGCTTTTAACTAAGTACAGTTTAACCAAAAATCATTGTTTCTGATTCTGAAAGCATCACCGCATATCATAAAGCATTGCTCTGTCACTCCTCAGCATCAGCTGAGCAACATCTGCTTAATAACAGCATCCCTGATTATCTCCAAAGTTCATTGAAAATCATTAGGACTTATTTGTCATGAGTTTGCTTTTGTGATATGCAACCCAGAACTCCAAAAGCCTCCCACCAGCCCCTCCCTGGCTTCTCCCAAAAAGCAATGGAGAGGGCAGGGCCATCTCA
>NW_012155284.1:5897888-5913256 GCF_000956105.1 Propithecus coquereli
AAAAAAGCCCTGACTGATATACTTCATTTAAGACTGATTCTGCTAAGCAGTTGAATCTCCAGGGAACCCTGCCCTTGGTCCAGAAAACCAGCAGCCTCTCTCTCCACAAAGAATTGGCCTTGAAAGACTGGATTTGCCAGTTTGGGGTTAGGTTGCAATTCCAATTTACCCAAAGTCCCAGAGGTTAGTTATGATTGCATCTTTTCAAGACAAATAGACTCCCTAGGATTTGGAGTTATCCTCTGTGTGATGAAGGCTCCCCACTTTCAAGCAGAGCTAGGTGTCGCCATGGGTGTAAAGAGCCTGCGTGATTTGATTTTCTTTGGGGCTTTAACACTATATGTCTCCAAGAGACCTGGATTGCAGAAAAGGGATTCTCTCGTTTTCCATGTGCTATCTTTTTCTCCGCAGTTCAGACAGGTTGGTGGTGATAAATGTGGCTCAAAATGCTAATCTTGTCAATACTGGTTCCAAAGTTCATTTAATAATAATATATTCCTCCTATCTTGATTTCTTTACTGATTATATAGACGTCATATGCTTTAACATTTACATTTCTCCAGCCAAAGCAAACTATCTGGTTGTAATTTAATAATCTTTTAGATTTTTTTTTTTTTTGAAACAGCATTGCCCCAGCTAGAGTACAGTGGCATCGTCATAGCTCACTACAACCTCAAACTCCTGGGCTGAAGCAATCCTCCCACCTGGGCCTCCCAAAGTGCTAGGATTATGGTGTGAGCCACTACACCTGGTCTCTTTTAGATTTTTTTTTTTTATAGTCTATGTATCCACCAAGTTGAGACCAGAAGGATTCTTTTTTATATATCATCCCTCCAAAGGGATGTGAATTGAAAAACTCCTATCCTTACTTATAAACATAATTTATCATTGTGGAATAACAGTACAGAGGCTAATTCTGAAGACTTTGTATTTTAGACCTCACAACAATTAGCTTCCACCCTGCTTGTCATTGTCCTTGGATGCTGGGCATGCTGGACCTGAGTTGGATCAGCCATCTCCCATCACCTTACTCTTGACATGATGTACCATGAGCCAGTTTGTGCCATGTCTGGACTGTCAAGAGTAGACGGCAGGAGACTGTGAAGGAATGCAGTGTGTTGGGAGCTGGACTTTCACACACTTCTGAAACTCCATTCTGATTGTCTCAAGAGAGAGAGGCTCCACTCCTTGTACCAATCAAAAGAAAAGTAACGAATTGAAACTGGTCCTGGCAGTTCTATCTCTTAGCAAGTGCAGCCTTTACCATTTCAACTTCTGGTTAAGTAAGAACTTCCAGAAAGTCATTTTAAAAATTGGTTAAGGAAAATGGTGATTAAAATAAGAAGGAAAAATTTTCTAGGAGCTCATGGAGTTATATTTTATTATAAAGATTTTTTATCATTTCTAAAAAATCGTGGGTAAGAAAGTTCCTGTGGAAGACCCTAGGTTTGGTTATTAAAAACAACAATGGGATAGATTTGGGGAAAAAATTATCTACAGAATGACATCTCAGAGGGAATATGTATTATTTGTAGCACAATTATCATTTGATATGTGCAAGCCCTTATATTATTGGACTGTATTTGATTCTCTTCCCCATTCCTGCCTTCCTGAAAGCCTTTATTCTCTGGTTTCTGTGACCTCTCACTATGCTAGCTTTCCTCCAACTTCTCTAACTCGCTTTCCTTCATGTTCTTTCCTAAGAGCCTTGTCTTCTAAAGACTTCCCTTTAAATGTGGGCATTCTTCATTGGTCTCTGTGGTCAACCTAGGCAATTTCATCTACTGTGATGGTTTTACCTATAAACTGTATAATTTCATTTCCCAACTCTACTTCCCCAGTCCTGACCTGAGACCCCTGGGAGTCACATCAGTATAGTTTTATTTCGATTCACTTGGAATATAGACCTTTTTTGACATGCCAGTGTTTTTCATAGCCTATATACCTACACTCCCAGGAGAAGAAGCTAAGTTGTTTGTGGCTTCTGTTGCTCTTTCTTTAGACTTGAAATGGTTATGGCTGTACTAGTTATAATGCTTTTGTCAGCAAGTAATGGAATAACCAAAGAAAAGTAGTTTAAACTTACTAAGGACGTTTGCCATCTCATACAATAAAGGTGGTTGTTTTGGTGTTTCAACAATGTCATCAAGAGCCCAACATCTTCTATCTTTCCTCTTCCTCATCTTCTGTGTGCTGGCTCTCATCTCTGACTTGTCCCCCAATGGTCACAAGATGGCTGCTGCAACTCCAGGCAGCACATCCTTACACCACCTGTGAGGGATTATTTGGGGGAGTACGGGTATTTCTCCAAATTTTCAAAATTTTATAAAATTATCTATTAGGCCAGAGCAGTAAAAAATTAGGTTCCTAAACTGTATTATACTGGCCTCCCCTAGAATTGTTTAAGCAGCTCTGCTTCAGGAAAGTGCTACTTAAAGCTGCTGGACTCGTCCTTAGACTTGAATCCACTCTGGGGGTGGATGTTATTTGAACTTATCCTTCCCTCTCTATGAAGACCCTCAAAAGAAATATCTGTCTGGTCTTTGTGTTGGAAAGAGTCTTGATTCATCTAAGCAATCATCATATGGATATTGTGAATTAGCTGACCGATAAGGTATCCTGTCTTTGTTTGGCTGCTGGAAAGCCTAGAGTCAAGTTCATGGGCCATCTAAGCCAGATATATACAAACTCAAATACCTACAGGAGGGTCATGTTCAAACTATTTAACAGCAGGTACAACACAGGCACCAGTCAGAACGGACAACAGTTGTATTTAAGGAGCCTCAGCCTGCCTCCACGACCAGGCTGCTAACGTAAACAGGCAAAACAGATTGAGAAAAAAAAAATCTTGACTTATTTTTGTTAGATTACATTTGAGAGAGATGTGAGTTCAGAGAAATAGATCATGGTGAAAAATGGACTGACGCTCAGCCTCAGTGTTGGGGGGACAAGGGGAGTAGAGGGGACGGGGGCAGTTGGGGAGCCCGTGCCCTCTCAAGGGGTGACTGCCTCTCAGATCCAGCAATTGTTGCCAGAGGAGGCATGGCTCAGAGTTACCAGAACTTCCAATTTTTTTTTAGAAAAATCCAGAAATCCTAATTTTTGAGAACTCCTGAATTTTAAGACCGCAATTCAACAAACAAACAAACAAAACCTACAAAAACCAGACAAACATAAAACTGACAGCCAACTCGAACAGGAGAATTCGGCTAAACCCAGCCAACTTGTGACCTCTGCTTTCTGCTGTGTATTTTCTATTAACCTCACTCCTCCCTCTGGGCTACATTTCATTCTTGTTTTTCTTTCTGCTTTCTCTCCTACTTGATTTATGTCTTACTCTATTTTGCCTACCTCTGTGAATCACTTTAAACTCTACCCAGGACAGAGCCGAGTGTAAATAAACTGACCACAGGACATCTCCACTTAGATAACCCTCCAGTATCTCCAACTCCAAGTCACAGCAAACTGAATTTATCATCTTTACTCCCTGGCCCCCTCCTGTTCCTGCCCCAGAGGGGACCCTCCTTTGTTTGTCTGCTGTCTCAATCAGCAGCAATACCCCCAATTCATACACTTGCATGAGCCAGAAACCTGAGTGTAGGGCTACTTCTTGGCCCTCCCCTTCTCATTCAATCAGTTGCCAGGTTTTGTCTCCCCAGTTTCAGTTCCCTCCTTTCCTTAGTTCAGGCCCGGCCATTGCTGGTCTGAATTACTCTAAGAGATCCCCAGTCACCTCCTGTGCCCAGTTTGCGCTTCTTCAAAATCAGCCTCCCCCACCAGCCAGGTCGCACACTTGACCTTAACCTCTGGGACAGGCCCCACCATCTCTTGGTTAAATCTACTCTCCACCCAGCTCTCCAGCCCATGGCATCTGCACCATCTGCGCCTCAGGTAACACTGCCCTGGGCCACTCCATTTCTCTGCTCAGGCATCAGTCTTCCAGGGAAGCCTCCTGACTCCCTTCAGCCCCTGGGAACACACAGCAAGCCCTCCTAGTGCTGGCATATCACCCATGCTTTCCTCTAGCCCTGCACAGGCAAAATGAAAGTAATCGTAGCTAACATTAATTAGCACATGCTCTGGACCAGGGGTGGGGAACCTGTAGTCTTAAGGCCACATGTGGCCTTCTAGGTCCTTAAGTGCAGCCTTTTGACTGAATCCAAATTTTACAGAACAAATCCTTTTATTTTTATTCATTTTAATGAATAAAAATTTTACATTTTGTTCATCTTTTATATTTTTTGTTTTTAAAACGAACGTATTTAAAATACCAAAGAATGAAATAAGTTTCAATGAAATAATCCTCCCAGATTGATTGGCACAATTAGAACATTAGTAAGCCATAAGGGCTAATGTGACAGCTGCCATGCTCATGATTTAGTTCTAACTTCCCCAGCCTGACTGGCACCACTACTCCACGAAGCAGGTTGGCGAGAGTTTATGGGGGTCGAGTACACCAGTCTGTTATCAGCTTTTGACAATGGTGCACTGTGTTACTGTTTGAAGTGAAATTTTTGGACAGTTGCACAGCTTCACAGTATTTTTTAATTGTGTTGCTTAACAGCCCACCATGTCAAAGAAGACCAAGAGAATGCTTGAGGAAGAAAACAGATTTCTTAATGAGGATTGGGAATTGCAATATTATCTTGTTTCTGCTAAAGATAAGATGATTCGCTTGCTTTGTGATACTGCAATATCAATATTAAAGAAATTCAATGCTCTTCAGCATTATAACACTCATAAGGACCACAAATATTTTAAATCAGAGGGAGAGGTGAGAAAGATTATATTGCAGAAATTGAAAGATAAAAAGCAAAAGCAAAGACAATTCTTTTAAGCAGCAATAAGACCTGGAAATAATGCCACTGAAGCAATTTACAAAGTAGCTTATATACTCAAGAAAAAAGGGAAGTCATTCAGTGATGTAGAAATTGTGAAAAAATGCATTGCTGAAGTCGCAGGATGCTTAGACCCCGATAATATTTCAAAGTACAAACAACTGCCTCTTTCAAGGAGAACCATAACTGATCAACAGAATGAATTAGCCTTCAGCTTAACAACTTCATGAAATACTTCAAAAGGAAAATATATATTATTCAATCACTTTGGATGAATCAACTGATACTACTGACTCAGCACGGGTTTTATACTTCATTCAGGTCATAACAGAAGATTTTCTTTGCTACAAAGAATTATTCACTATGGGCACTCTTACAAACAGAACACAGGGAATAGATATCTTCAACAACTTTAAAGATAAATGTCATGAAGTTGGACTGAATTTGGTAAATTTAGTGAGTGTATGTACAGATGGTGCACCTTCCATGACAGGAAAACATGAAGGGTTTCTTGCACAGATAAAAAAAGTATTAACAGATTCAGATGATCTCATTTCTTTTCATTGTATCTTGCATCATCAAAATGTCTGTGCTAAAGCTACTATTTTCAGTGACACTTTGCAACAAGTTATAAGTATTGTTAACTATAGTCATGCAAATGCAACACAGCATTGTCAGTTTCATAACATGCTAAAGTTGAATAATGAGATATTCAGTATGGATTTGCCATATTATTCTAAAGTGTGTTGGCTATTGCAGGGACAGGCGTTAGCCAGAATTTTATCTCTGCAAGAACAGACAGTTAAATTTATGAAAAGCAGAATCAGCAATGTGAATTATTGAAAGAAGATTTCTATAGGAATGCAGCATTTCTCTGTGATATTGTCAAATCGAAAAGACTTGAGTACTTCTTTGCAAGGTAAAACTAAGTCTATATATGATATGTGGCAAAAAATCCAAGCATTTTGAAAATAGCTATCTTTTTTCAAAACATTTCTTTAAAAGGAAATTTTGGATGAATATTTTCTCCAGTTAGCAAAGGTCATTGGTGAGTAGGATGATTTATGTGAATCATCTGAAGAATACGCAGTTGTTATAGACCTATTAATTGGAGAATGCAATGAAAAGTTCATTGACGTTGAGAATCACGACATCACACTCAAACTAGCATTTTGGCTTCACCAAGTTGATATCACCAAGGCACCTAAAGAACTACAGATGGAATTGATTGAGCTCTTGGTAGATGACATTTTAAAATCACTGCTTAATGCTAAGAGAGATACAACTGAAATATGGAAAAATGCAGTGGAATACTCACGCTTTCAGCACCATGCCCGAAAAATGCTTTTTTGCTTTTCAACCACTTATTGCTGCTAATCCACACTCTCCTACCTAACCCAAATCAAGACACCCTTAAGGTCACAAACAACTTATATCCCTCTAGAGGATCAACTGAAACTGCGGACCTGCAGGCTGCAACCAAATATTTGAATGCTTCCCAACAAAAAGTAGATACAACGAAGTCATTAAAAGGTTAGTTAACTTTAAAATGAACAAATAGTTTCATTTTTTGAAATTATTAAGTACATAGTAGTTAGATTTTTACAAAATAATGTACATTTTTACCTATATCTAATTGAAGTTTCTTGAATGCAGCCTTATTTGATTACAGCTAAATCAATGTGGCCTCCAACATGAAAAAATTCCCCAACCCTGCTCTGAACCAAGCACTGTTCTAGTTTAAATGCATTCCTTCATGTCATCCTCAACAATTCTATGAGGAACGATCAGCCCTGTTTCAGATCATGAAGCGGAGGCAGAGATGAACCCAGGATTCTGGCGCCAGAGTACTTGCTCGTCACCCCTAGAGGTGCTGGTGGCGGGGGAGTGTTGGATCCCAAGCAATTTTTTTGGAAACTCAGTGTTTTCCCATTCTCTCTTCTCAGAGATGTGTGGGCTTTAGGTTAAACCTCTTCCTGCTTTCCGTCCATTGAACAAATGTGCGGCATCGTCCTGGGTCTGGACACCAGTAACTTGGCACTGTGCTCTTCACAGCCAGGGTGTCTTGCTTTCCCCAGTTCCTTGGAGGAAAAAGGCTGACGAATCTGCATCCCCAGAAATCCAGACAGGAGCATTCTCCTTTCCTTATCTCCCCAGAAGGAAGCTTTAAGGTGAAAAATTCTTTTTGTGGAAGATTCTTTTTTCTGAATCTAATGGTTGAAGTGTGAGGAGGGTGTGCTGTGGGCCCTGAGATGGGGGACAAACAAGGGCAGAGAGGGGCTTGGTGGGGGTGGCCCTGATGACAACCCGGAACCCTAAAGTTTCAGCAGGTCCCTTGCCTGACACGGTGAGTTTCATCCTGGTTCCTTTCCTGTGACCACCCTGGCTGCCCGTTTGGCCTTCCCCTCACCTTGAGAAATTCATGTTCCTGTCCAGGCCAAAGGGCCCAGAAGAACCTTGACGTTGAGGTGTGGCCCCTTAGAGCCATCGAGGGGATTTAACTTAGTTTTCCTGAAGCCTGCCCAGCTGCCAGCATAGGACACGACGGCAGTCTGTGCTCCTCCTCCTTAGGCCGGTGCAGGGCATGCCCAGGCCATCAGCCCTGGGCCCAGTGACCACTCCTGGCCCAGAGAACCACAATTCCAAACGAGAGACAGCGGGGTGGAGAGATTGAGAAGTTAGTCAAAGGACACATAATTTCAGTGAGACAGGAGAACTTTCAAGAGATCTATTGCACAACATGGTGACTACAGTTAATAACAATAGATTGTATATTTAAAAATTGCTAGGAGAGTAGATGTTAAGTGTTCTCACCACAAAAAAAAAAAAATAAGTATTTGAGGTAATGCATGTATTAAGTAGCTTGGTTTAGTCATTCCACAGTGTATACATATATCAAAACATCATGTTATGCATGTATATAACATGTAATGGTACAAATATATGCAAGTTTTACTTGTCAAATACATAAATACATAGGGAGAGAGAAGGATAGAAACAGGTGAAGAAAGGTCATTACAGAGAGCTATATCTTGAAAGAAAGAATTCAAAGGTGGGTTCTGAAGACTAAAACCCCTCTCTTTCCAAAATAACTAGTCTTTCCCACCTGCAAATGAAAACAAAGAAGTTCCAAACTGTAGGATTATGGAATGGTGGATGTTCTGGGGCGATCAGAATGAATCTGCAGGAGGAGACATGAGGAATGTCTGCATGGCCAGTTCTGTGTGCTGAGTGCTGTCCAAGTGGGGCTCCCAGACACAGGGACGTGGCCTGGGGTCCTGTTCTTCTGCATCTTTGGGAGCTCGTTAAGGTCACCACGTGGCAGCCACCACATGGGAGAGCACAGTGATCAGAATTTTAGTATTCCTAGTTTTCCCTTAAGTGCTATATGAGTAGTTGTATGACCAGGGTTCTTGATCAGCAGAGCCTTTTCATTTCCTCGAATATGTTTTTCCAATTTCCAGTACAAGATGCAATCAGCAAAATCCAGACTAGGAAAAAATCTACACACAACCCGGTTTCATCAACAAATAAATTACAGTAGGGAGAGGGGAATGAATTGGGAGGTTTAAAAGACATCAACCAATTGCAATGTCTGAGTTTTATTTAGATTCTGATTATTAAAAAAATAAAAAAGAAACTCCTTTTTTTGGAGACAGAGTCTCACTCTGTCACCCAGACTAGAGGGCAATGGCGTGATCATAACTCACAGCAACCTCAAACTCCTGGCCTCAAGCCATTCTCCTGTCTCAGCCTCCCCAGAAGCTGGGACTATGGGCATGTACCACGACGCCCGGCTAATTTTTCTATTTTTAATTGAGATGGGGTCTCGCTCTTGCTCAAGCTGGTCTCAAACTCCTGAGCTCAAGCAATCCTCCCACCTCAGCCTCCCAGAGTGCTAGGATTACAGGCCTGAGCCACTGAACCTAGCCAAAAATAACTACTTATGACATTTGAGACCAGTGGAAATTGTAGAACACTGAAAGGATATTTGATATTAAGAATTGAGTTTTTTAAGGTATGATTTTAAAACTTTTTATCTTTTAGAGACACTGAGACATTTATAAGTGAAAAAATATGATTTCTGGGGTTTTCTTCAGAATAAACAGGAAGGGAAGGTGGATGGGGTGGAATGGACCAAGGGCTGATGTTTGTTAGCACTGAGCTATGGGGACATGGAAGTTCCCGCTACAATTCTAGTTTTCTGTGGGTATAAACTTGTCCATAATAAAACCTCCTTGCCCTGTCATTTTTTTAAACCATAAATTCTGATAAATCAGTTATATTTTTAACAGGGTTTCCCATCTACATAAATCTCTGGTTAGAGGGGAAATCTCTTTCACCAGTAAGAGCTAGACACAGTCCCCTACAAGTGCCCAAGGTGGCTTCTGAAAGAGCTCAGAGCACAAGGCTTGGCTAAAACTGCTTTCTCTGGATTAGGTAATTAAGTTTACCCAGAAGCTGTAATTAAACCCTTTTTACGGACTTAAGCCATTCACCCCAGGCTACATGGGGAAGCTGGGGTGAGAAACGAGGACCTAAGCCAAGATCCAGCGATGTTGGGCATTAATCCCTCATCTGCAGGTGAGCTGGCTGGAACCCAGGGCTGAGACTCCAAGCTCTTTAAGCACCAGCTGTAGCAGCTGCTGCCATGCCTCATATTCTCCACGAAAGAATGGTAGAGAACTTTCCAGAGCAAAGAGTGTTCCGCATGGAACAGAAGTTATCTGCAGCCCACCCAGAAGAACAGCTTAGGTTTCCTCTCCAAGCTAATACAAAGAGAAATGGCACCAAGTGTCTCCAAGGCCAGCACCTTTCAAATGCCACTGCCTTGGTGGTGAAGGGTAGCGGGGAAAATACACCTAAAATATAAAGCAAATAAAGGAAGAAAGACCGAGCTTCATTTCCTCCAAGATGATTGCAGTCCTACAAGATCCTAGAACTCAAAATTTATGAAGTTCACACTGGCAAATGTTTAAAACCATGAAAACGCAGTGCTCACCACAGCGTGGATACTCACACACGTATTGTTGGCAGGTGTGTAAATTGATGCAGCAGCTCAGGAGGGCAGTTTATCATGGTCAAACTTGCACATATCCTGTGACCCACAATTTTGCTTCTAGAAATACAATACACCCAACGGCACGCACACCACCTCCCTCTCTCCTGAGTGACCCTCTCTGCCACCTAAACATGTCAGAATCACTCTCACTGCTCTGCTGGCCCCCACGTTCCACTGCTCCCGTTCACAGCTAAACTTGCTGTGTAGCATCAACTACTGTCACTGTGTGCGCTTCCTTACTCTCGTTCTTTCTCGAACACACCCCATTCTGGCTTCCTTTCCCACCACACCACTGAGACTGGTGGTCTTGTCAAGGTCACCAGCACCCTCCATGCGCTAAGATCCAGTGGTCACTTCTCTGTTCCTATCTGACTTGGCTTCTCAGTAATATTCAACAGAATTGACCACCTCTCCTCTATGCCCTTGGCTTTCCTGGCAGCAGATTCTCCGGATTTTCTTCTGGCCCCAGTGGCCAGTCCTTCTCAGGCTCTTCTACCGGCTCCTCCTCTGCTCAAAAGGTTTTAAATGCCAAAGGCCTCGTCCTGGGTCCCCTTTTCTTCACCCGTGTTCTCTCCCCTCGGTAACCTCACCCAGTGCTTTGCTCCAAATGCTAGTGATGTGACAAGTCTGTATCTCCATCCCTGGCTCCCATGAAAAAAATCCAGACTCAGATACCCAAATGCCCTACTCAGCAGTTCCACTTGGATGTCAACAGGCATCTTGAATCCAACATGGCCACGGTCAAAACAGAACTCTCGATTTCAAACCTCTGAACATGCTCACTCCTAATTGTTTCGTCCATCAAGCAAAAAATCTAGATGTGATCTTTGATTCCTGTTTTCTTCACATCTGTTGATTCTACCTCCAAAACATACCTGAAATTAGGCCCCTTCTCTCCATCTCTGTTACCATTACCCTAATTCAAGCCAACATCATCTCTTGCTTGGATTACTCCTAATTGTCCTCCTTGCCTTCTCCCTTGCCCTTCTACAATCCCTGTTCCGCGTCGTAGCCAGTGGGTTTTTTAATAAGCAGTGAAATGACCCTGGAGGAAGAACATTGAGCTCCTTACTCCCTCAAAGATTCCTTTGATTATTCGGGACCTGCCTGTCTCTCTAACCTGCTTGCTCTTCCTCTTCCCCTTTCTTATTCCTATAAGGCCCCTGCTAGGGATCCTCCGATGGCTCCCTTTCTTGTCCTTACATTGTGACTTAGAGTTCATCTCCTTAAAAACCTTCCCTGATCCCCCGAAATAAAACACTCTTGGCATTTACCCTCAGCCTTCACTATGAGTGGATATTTTTTATTTATTTTCAGTCTTTTCTCCAATTAAATAGAATAGGGTTCTTGTCTATTTTGTTCTCCACAACATTCTTTACTACCTAGAACATGCCTTGGCACAGCATGGTGGAAGAATACTGAAGGAACAAGTATGTAAAGATATATTCATTCAAATACTGTTTGTATAGCAATACAAGTAGAGCATAAACTGGGTTCCATAAAGTCCAGTATATGCGTACAATGGATATAGCCATTTAAAATAATGAAGTCAACATATAAACGCTAATAGGGTAATAATATCCAAGATGTGTTCATATAGAGAATGTGGTAACCAGCCTCCTATATGGTCCCCAGTGATCCTGACCTCCTGGTATTTATGTTGTTATGTAGTCTTCTCCCAAATTGAACTGGAACAAGTCTCTGTAACCAAGAGTATGGTGGAAGTGACATGTGTGACTTCTGAGGCTAGGTTATGCACGGCATTGCAGCTCCCCCCTCATTCTCTTGGATCACTCATCTTGGGGGAAGCCAACCTCTGTGTTATGAGGTCACTCCAGCAGCCCTGTGGAGAGGCCGCACGGAGAGGAGCTGAGGCACGCTGCCAACAGCCAGCACCAACCTGCCAGCCTGTGAGTGAGCGCGGTTGGCAGTGGCTCCTCCAGCCCCAGCCAAGTCTTCAGCAAATGCAGCTCCAGCCAGTGTCCTGACTGTCAGCTCCTGAGCCCCAAGCCACAGCCATCCAGCTGCACTCCTGAATTCAGAACCTGCAGGAATGGTGCCAGTTAGTAAATGTTTATTGTTGTTTTAAGCCACTAAATTTTGAAGGAATTTATGTATAAATTTAACTAATGTACAGTATAACTCCTCTTTTACTTTTTTTTTTTCTTTTTGAGACAGAGTCTCACTGTGTTGCCCAGGCTAGAGTGCCGTGGCGTCATGCTAGCTCACAGCAACCTCAAACTCCTGGGCTCAAGCGATCCTCCTGCCTCAGCCTCCCGAGTAGCTGGGACTATAGGCATGCGCCACCATGCCCGGCTAATTTTTTCTATATATTTTTAGTTGTCCAATTAATTTCCTTCTAATTTTAGTAGAGACGGGGTCTCGCTCAAACAATCCGCCCGCCTCGGCCTCCCAGAGAGCTAGGATTACAGGCGTGAGCCACCGTGCCAGGCCTCTCTTTTACTTTTAAAAAGTGGCTGGGTGGGGTGGCTCAGGTCTGTAATCCTAGCAGTCGGGGAGGCCGAGGCGTGAGGATTGCTTGAGCTCAGGAGTTCAAGACCAACCTGAGCAAGAGGAAGACCCCATCTCTACTAAAAATAGAAAAAATTAGCCGGGCGTGGTGGTGTGTACCTGTAGTCCTGGCTACTCCAGAGGCTAAGGCAGGAGGATCGCTTGAGCCCAGGACTTTGAGGTTGCTGTGAGCTGTGATGACTGACGCCACTGCACTCCAGCCCCAGGAGACAGAGCAAGACTGTCTCAAAAAAAAAAAAAAAAAAGCATGTAGCACACCTGTACATGCATAGAAAATATCTCAAAGAATATATAAAGAGAGTATAATTGGGTTCCGGCGTGGATGGGTAGGGAGGGGACGTGTTCATTTTTCATTGTATGCTTATACTCTTATTTTTTTACATGAACACTTATTACTTATACTTTTTTTAAGGTTATTTTTTAAAAGGTGTAAGCAAAGGCATGGTAAGAGGGGTAAGCCACAATGGTAGCCCTTCCTAAGCCTTCTCGTCCTTCATATTTTCCTTGCCTTTCTGCCACTCTCAAGACCTAGCTGTGGGACAGGCCATGCTTTAAAGGCTTGAGTGGCCTAAATACTAAAGAGTTGGGTTTGGGGTTTTTTTTTTTTGTTTTAAATATTGATGTATTTCGCTGAGAACATCAACCCTGAAACTAGACCGCTGCTAAGGTAGCAATCCTGATTTAATTATCTGCATTTAATAATGAAATAACGTTGCAATACAGGTCTGTGGGATGAACAAATGACCCACTCACAGTGCTGCCGGGTGCTGCCAGCTGGCCTCGCGTTCCTGGCGGAGCCTGTGGGCTCGGGCTGTGGTTTCTGCGGGAGGAGGTAGCCCATGACGCTGGTCAGGCCTAATTTCTCACCAATAAGACGAAGGCTGGGAAATAGTCCACAGATTTACCAACTTGTAGACTCAAGAACAGCTCATACCCAAACCACAGAATTCTTTATACTTTCCCTCAATACAGGCATTTCCAAGGAGTGTTCTGGGTGACTCCAGTTATTTACATGGAAACAGAACAACCATCTCAGTGAAGTTCCAAGGCTTAAATAAATCACAGGGGCTTAATCCCTGATCACTAAGGGTTTGTTTTCCTCTTCAGAACTGGGGGTCAGGGGAGTAATGGACATGTGCCTTTGACTAGTATGGAATCAAAAACTTCTCTTTGAGAAGATCCAAACACCAAAGCAAAAACCCATAATTTCAATGGAGACCTGGAGGACAGCAGTGATTACTTGTGATTCTGCAATATATTCTAGTCCTGTCGAGCCTACGAAGGGTTAATGTTTCAAGAACAAAGTTGTAATCACTAAACTATGCATACTGATGAGAATATAGCCCCAGGGTTTATGAAATCTTGATAAGCAGGAAATTATAAGTTTGAAACTACTGCTGCACACAACTGAAGTGACACACAAGGAAACCCAGTAGACAATTCCAATCGAGTCAGTTCAGCATGGTGTCCTGAACAGCAGGGCAGCAAATCTGTATTCACTTGCAACCTAACAGGGCCCTCTTTTAGTAAATGAACCAGAGGACTGCAAAATATTCGAATTTTCAGATATTTTAGGACTCAGTTTAGAAAAATTAAACAATAGGACACATAACACAAGAGCTAAGACAACCACATCCAAGATACTTCTCCGCTGGGGCAGAGTTCCTCAGACCTCCTATTAAGGGCCTAACTTAGATAGACCAGAGGTTTTCTAAGCCACTTTTCCAAGGCAAAAGAAACATAATGATTTGGGAAGCTTTTGCTTTAGAATATTCTTATGATTCTATTTCTCTAATCATTTCTTTTATACTTTTTAATATAGATTCAAAGGTTTGGTGAAAATGAACCAAAAAAAGTACCTTTACTTTTCTGTACATTATCTACTAATCTATTCTTTAATAGATTAATTTGATTAAATTTTGGGTCATCCATTCATGGAATACTACCTGGTCATTAAAAATAATGAGAAACAATGAATGAGTTAAAAATATAATGAGGATGATCTATATTTTATTTAGAAGTTAAAAAACATATATGCATATATATGTATGTAGATATACACACATACTCATACTATTAAGAATTTAATATACTATATTTCCTATAAACAAGTTATTATAAAAATTAGTTTTGTCCGAGAGATGAATATTGGCATGGGTAACAAGGAAGAAAATTCTTTATATGTTTTTGTTGAGTTTTTTTTTGGTAGGGAGGACAGGGTCTCTCTCTGCCACCCACCCAGGCTGGAGTGCAGTGGCACAATCATAGCTGACTGTAACCTCAAACTCCTGGAATCAAGTGATCCTCCTGCCTTAGCCTCCTGAGTGGTTGGGACTACAGGCGCGTGCCACTGTGGCCAGTTTTGATTTTTTTTTTTTTACCACCAGTATATATTATAAAAATGACGAATATAGAAATGACAAGTACAAAAAAAATTTTCTCCACTGACTCAGCCCATAGACAGCCTGCAGGGCTGCTGTGAGCCATCCGTTGCTGCTCCCTTTTGCCCTTTTACCCTGTGTCCACCATCTTTCGGTTTCTCGCCTGTAAAATAAGGACAACCTCACAGGCCTGCTATGAGACTGAAAGCAGAGCAGGAAAGAAAGCAAAGTGGCCCTGAAGTGAAAGGGGCCAGAGCAGAGAGGTCTCGCCAGCAGTCAGGGACTAACAGTAATGATGCCACATAATACTTATGAGCACATGAATGTACCAGACATTCTATCTGTATATGACTTCATGAGGAAGATACTATTATCTTCATTTTATAAGAGAGGAAACTGAGAAGTATCTTCCCTAAGTAACTCACCTTAACAAAAACTTCCCTAAGGTGAGAAGCGATGGAGTCAGAATTCAGCCTGGCTCAGGACCTGCACTCTCAGCCACGAGGCTGTGCTGCTTCTTCAACACAAATTAAAGCAACAATGAGATTTTTTTTT
>NW_012155284.1:5914436-5919042 GCF_000956105.1 Propithecus coquereli
CATAAAAATTTCACTGAAGTCAGTAAAAAGTTATACAAAATTTGTATTTACATGTTTAAGATCCTCATTGTACTTTTCTTGAAGTAATAATGACATACAAAAGCTCAAAAGATTAATAATGAAAAGTCCTGATAAGTCAATAAATAGATTTCATTATAAGCTAAATGTAAGAGACATAAAGTATTTGTTTGCTTTTTTTTTTTCCCAAAGATTATCATGGTCCCTTGTCAAGTGGAAACAGCACTCAGATCAGTGGTTCTCAAACCTTCGGTGCATAAACATCACACAGGCTTATAACATGCAGATTCCTGGCCCCTGTTCCCAGAGCCAGAGCTTTCGTTACTGAATCTGAGGAATCTGCATTTTAAACAAGCACCACAATGATTTTGATGAAGTGGTACAAAAACCCCACTCACTGAACATTCGTATTCTACTGCCCAATCCAAATTCACTGCTGTTGATCAGAAACCTGACTCTGGGCAGCTTGTTTACCTCTTTAGTTTCCTCATTTGTAAAGTCAATCAACTGGACTGATTGAGCATCTCCGAGGGCCCTCAAGCCCTAACAAGGCTATGATTGACCCCAAATGTAAAAGAAATACAGTTTCAGCTAAGAACTTAGTCTTCATGCCAAGCCTAGTTTTTGCAAATCACTGGGTTTCTGTCTTTTTGCCCCCTTCTGAAAAAGTCTGTTTCTGTTAGTTCAGTTTCTGGGAGTACCTGCATAGCGGAATTCTGCAACTGATACCTGTGTTAATTTGGGCGACTTTTGCCATGCAAACAGGGAAACTTCCAGCAATCCTGAGAGACATCACATATACACAGTATGTGGTGAGACCCACTTGGGTAGGCAACACAGACATGTCCCCATCAGATTAAGCAGGTCCACATCCTACTGTACAACTTCCATGTGAGGACCTGGAAAACTCAATAGGAGGTTTTAACGCTGGTTGAACTTGAAGAGTATGAGCTAGATTTCCTGGAGAATTTCTTTGAGGAGAGGGATACTTGCATCCGCTTTACAGTCCGGACACTTCGACAAAGGAGAGCGTTCTTTGCATGGTCCCTGAAATCTTGTGAAACAAAATAATAGACAAAGGGGTCGATGCAGCTGTTGAGGGTGGAGAGGCAGAGGGCGACGATGTACAGGGCGTACACATGGCTCTGGCCTTGGGTTTTAATCAGGAAGTAATGCACCACGAGCAGAAGGTTACTCGGCGTGAAGCAGATCAGGTACATGGCCAGGACGGTGATGACGAGTTTGATGGCTCTCTTCCTTTTCCTCTCTGAGTTTTCATCCATGGCCGAGGATCGCAGCATCCTGATCATCAGCACGTAGGCAGAGGCCGTGAGGAAGGCTGGGAACAGGAAGACTCCAATGGCCAGAGAGAGAAAGTAATTGAACATGTCCCCCACCAACACATCCTCGGGCAGAACGTCATGACAGGTGGTGATGTTAAGAGCTGGAATGAAGATGGTCTGCTTCACAACATACAGGGGGATGGTTACCAGCAGAATCAGCAGCCATATCCCCAGGGAGACACCAATGGCAATGTTTGCCTTCTTCCTGGGGTGCGCCATGGGGTTCACGATGACCCAATACCTCTGCACACTGAGGCAGGTCATGAAGAGAATGGAACAGTACATGTTGCCGTAGAAAAAGCCAATGAGCACCTTGCAAAGAGCTTCCCCGTAAACCCAGTTGTTGCCATGTATGTGATAGGCAATCTTCAAGGGGAACCAGATGACAGACAGGAGGTCGGCCAAGGCCAGATTGGCCATGTAAATCACGGCCGGGTGCTTCTTCTTGGTTCGGAAAAGAAAGACCCACAGGGCCAAGCCATTACTTGCCAAACCAATCACAAATACGATTGTGTAGACAATCGGAAGAAAGACGGTAGTCAGTTTTCCAGTGAGGACGGACACAGAAAACTCATCCACGGAGAAGCCTCGTCCCACTGTAACTCCTTTTCCAGTGACGTGAGATGGGCTATCAATCTTACCAATAAGACTTCTTCCTCCAGAAGGTCTTCTGGCTCCTGTACAAGACAGGCAGACAATGGTCATTACAGAAATAAACACTTCGGCAGTAATGCTGGTTTGTTCAATGAAAGTACTTTAGATGAAGATAGGCATATACTATGGGAGGATTATATTATACAAAATGCTTATAGGGGCTTTCTTTGAGTGATGAGATTACTGGGATTTCTATTATCTTGTTTATTTTGTGGTTTTTTTTCCTTACAAGTACTATTTTATTGGAGAGTTGTAGGGAGTTGTAGGGTGCATGTGGAATGTGGAGTTCTAGGAATCTCAAAGACACTGACAGTATTTCAACTGGCTTTCACAAACTGTCCACATTCATTAGTTCCCAGCTGTTCTTATCATACTATCCATCATCAGTCCTTGGATGGGCCAATTAGTAAAAACCGGTTTAGGATTGTCTAGTAATTCCTTTCCAAATTCTCAAGTGTGTGAAATAGCAAGCCCTACCCTGCCATCCGTTTTCTAAGTTCTCACTTCATAGTTGTCATCTATCCTACTCGGGCCCTGAGCCAGGATCCGGCCCAGACTATTAGTCATACCCTATCCTGGAGCTTGGCATAGGGAGATTCCCAGGACCACAAGGGGCATCCCCTTTCCACCCACAAGGATGGCCTCAGCAACGGGCAGGGATTCCCCTGAGTCTGTGCTAGCTCCCTGGAGACCTTCCATGGAAGCCGGCTAGCAGGCAAGCCTCTGGCCTCACAGCCACTGGACAGGTGGGTGTGCTGATGACAGATTGTGTTCTAACTTTCAAGCACTTAACACAGCAAGCCACCTTACCACCCCACTCCCATGTTATGAATTTAACTTTACAAACCACAAACAAATGAATGGCATATCCACCCTACATCCTGCCCCAACCAAATGTCCATGGACCTGTAAGAGACAGTGAGGAAGAACTTGAGGACACTGAATAATTTTGCTTTAATTCTGAGGAACAGTAGGATACCAGGGAGGACATTAAACCTACTCATGAGTTTATCTAACGAATTTTATGCGTGGTCATCATTTTTCCTCTCCTAGCTTTGCACTATTGAGCAGGATCATTCATTTTCAAGGCTCGCCTATTTAGGACTAACAGAGGCTGGCCTGGTGGAGTTGCGGAGGATGTAGAGATCAATACTTTGCCTTTAACTTTGTGTAATGGGTTGAAAGGTAGCCCCCAAAAAGATATCCATGTTCTAATCTCCAGAATGTGTGAATATTACCGTATTTAGCAAAACGGTCTTTGCAAATATAATTAAGGATCTTGAGATGAGAAGATCACACTAGATTATCTAGGTGGGTCCTAATTCCAATGCAAATATATTTTTAAAGAAGCAGAAAGAAACTTGAGACAGACAGAAAAGGAGAAGACACAGGAGAAGGTGGTATGAGAATGGAGGCAGAGATTGGAGTAATGCCAAGGAACAGGTCAAGAAATGCCAAGAAATGCATTATCACAAGGAAAACCCATTTTTTCCTCAGTACCAAAAAAAAAAAAAAAAATTATGTAACTTGCTCCATAAAAGGAAGGAAACTCTAGGCATTGATTACCCATAGCTACTAACATCACAAAAGGAGACAAGCAGACATCCTGTGTCTCCTCAGGGAAGAAGCACCTGTGAAGTATCCTTGCCAGAAGAAAGAACTGGAATCTCACTGTCTTAGTCTGTTGGCGCTGCTTTAACAAAGTACCACAGACTGGGTGGTGTAACGACGGAAATTTATTTCTCACAATTTCAGAGACTAGAAGTCTGAGATTAGGGTGCCAACATGGCTGGATTCTGCTGGGGGCTCTCTTCAGGTTGAGGATACAACTTCGTGTTGTATCCTCATGTGGCCAAAAGTGCAAGCCAGTTCTCAGGTCTTTTCTTGCGAGGGCAGTAATCCCAAGATTAAGACAGAGCCCTCCTGACTATTTACCTGCCACGGGCCCCACCTGCTACTACCATCACAGCAGGGACTGGAGTCCGACATACGAATGTGGGGGCACAAACATTCAGTCTGTAACACTAATCAAGCACCTGAATCCAACGACCAAATTAATGGGCAATGGGATGTGTTAACACAAGAATGTAGTCAGCAAGATGCAGGCTGTGGGAATTGCTACAGGACAAAGGACCAGTTTCTTCAAAATATAAATTACAAGGCAAAAAATAAGAGATGGAATTTATAGATTAAAAGATTTAAAAGACATGTCAGTCATATAATGTGTATACCTTATTTCGATCTTGACTCAAACAAACCAACGAAGTAACATTTATGAGGCTGGGCATGGTGCCTCACACCTGTAACACCAGCACATTGGGAGGCTGAGGTGAGAGGGTCGCTTGAGCACAGGAGTTCCAGACCAGTCTGGGCAACATAACCAGACCCTGTTTCTACAAAAAATTTAAAAATTATCTGGGCATGGTGGCATGTGCCTGTTGTTCTAGCTACTCTGAAGGCTGAGGTAGGAGGATCGTTTGAGCCCAGAAGTTTCAGGGTTGCAGTGAGCTATGATTGTGCCACTATACTCTGGCCTGGGTGACAGAATGAGACCCTGTCTCTGAAAAATATATATATATAACATTTGTGAA